>NC_143229.1:18697188-18873388 GCF_030267445.1 Bombyx mandarina | reverse complement strand
CTCATTTAAAAATATATACCTATATTGTTGATTAGCGATGTTGAAATATTTTTGACGGGACCGATAGAAATTAATTTATGTAAAATAATTTATTTCATTAATAATTTAGTTTCTATTCAGTTTGAATGTGTAATAATAGTGCATTATGAACCTTTTAGCAATCTCTTATAGTGCAAAAAATTTAGAAACCGAATTAAAATAGATAAGTGGCTTCCCGTCATGTCCGCGCACAGTCGTAGTATTTGAAGTCGTCATAGCATAAAGGATAAGTTAAAACATACAATAAAAAACTGAAAATCAAATTCAAAATAATTTTAATACAGATTTTCTATATTAATTTATTGCGATTGGCCCCCTTAATTAGGTACCAAATTGCCCTCTTGTGGAGCATGGGCCCCACGTTGGGAAACACCGGCCAAGCCGTTTCTGCCGTGACGCAGTAACGTATTCCATTTTGCAGGGGCAGCCGCTATAAAATTGAGATTTAGACTTCACGTTCCAATGTGGATACATTCACGTAGTAATGTTTATGAGCCCCAGTAAGCATATCACCGGGATCGCTCACCCATATCAACCTAAATGCTGACGTGACCTTGTTACATTTGCTGATCGTAGTCCACCAAACTCCATCTTCAAGAACAAGACAATTAGGCAGATACCCATTCTATCTATCTCTTAGGTTTATGGCGTTTCCTTTTAGATTTCGCCAATGTCAAGTGTATTTAATACTCTGCTTTCTATAGCGGGCTTCGTGAACGAGCAAGGTCACAGATATTCACTAAGAATTAAGTGAGTAGCTAAGAATGTTTGATTACAGGATCTCTGTTGATTTACCTAAAACAAATAAGACGCACACAATATATATACAGGGGTTAGTTCGATAAAAGACAGACAAACTACAGCTTAATGTTATTTTGGTTAATGAATGAACTAAGAATATAAACGAAAGGGGAGTTGACAAGGGAAAGAAGAGATTTGAGATCAATGGGGCGAGGAATATCAGGAGGAAGGAGATCATAGAGGGATGAAGATAGACGAGGACAACTGAAAAACATGTGATTTGGAGAACCTTCGTCAAGACCACATTCGCAAATAGAACTATCCCTGATATGAAGTTTAGCCAGGTGGACGGGGGTACACGTATGGCCTAGCCTTAATCTACAGATCGTACTTGTAACGCGTTTATGTAAATCTTTGAAGTTGCAGAACCAAGGTCGGGGAGGAATAAAGCCTTGAATATCAGCGTAGTGTTTACCTTTAGAAAAACTAGTCTTTTGCCAACAAGAATTCCAAGAAGAAAGCAATCGTTGTTTAGCTATTGGGAGTAAATCATTAGAATAAACTCTGTAATGATCCATACAGCCAGTTGTTGTGGCGTCTTTGGCACAAAGATCTGCAGTTTCATTACCTAAAATGCCACTGTGGCCAGGCAACCAAGCAAGGACAACTTCAATGTTTTTAGAATGACAGCTGAAAAGTAAATTTTTAATTTTTAGTATGTAAGGAAATTTAGATTTTGATTTAAATTGGTTAGCAACGATAGCCTGTAAACAACTCTTAGAATCAGTAAGAATAACAGATTTATTTAGTTTATGGGACTCAATGAATGATAATGCTTCCAGAATAGCTATGGACTCACCAGAGAAGACTGAAGCTTGAGGGGGGCATTTAAAATTGAGAATCATATTGTATTTGGGAATCCAGACAGCGGAGCCAACACAACCCTGATCTGACAACTTAGAAGCATCAGTGTAAATGATGAGCCAATCGGGCCAATGCTTGGCGATGTATCTATTTAACTGGTAATTTGCAGAATTACATTTTTTTTCTATGCCGAGATCTAAAAGAACTTGAGGCTGAAAGATAAGAGCCTTAAAAGAGATGTCGAAAAGAGGAAATTTTTGATATTGAAATACAGGACAAGGAAGGCGGAGATAGCTGACAAAACTATTGAAAAGGCAGGGATAATCCTTGTGGTACCAATATTTATTAGAAGAGATAAAATCAGAAAGGATATGGAGTTTAGAGATAAGAGGATGATAAGGAGATTGAATGACTTTAAAAAGGAACCGGTCAGATAAGTATTGTCTTCTAAGGAATAAGGGAGCATCGCTGCATTCTACCTGAAGAGCATTAATAGGTGACGATTTCATAGCTCCACAGATTAATCTCAGACATTTAGATTGAAGTTTGTCAAGGGAACTCATAGCAGATTTGTTACAAGGGTCAAGAAGGAAAGTGCCATACAAGAAAAATGTTCAATCCAGTCAGAAGGATCGTTAGATGAGATGACAAGAGCAGGAACAGAGCAGCGATATCGTCTCATATTCTTCCAGACTTTAGAAGGGGGAGTAATAGGAGAAAGCTCCTCGCAAAAACGCAACCAACCAGATCTTTTCTTTTCTGATAAAAGCCTTACAGTCTTGGCAGCAATTCTCTGGTAAGAGATGAAATTTTCCGAACTCATCGCAACCGAATAAGCATTCTCTGCCTCTGATCTGCTCTGGCAAGCTTGAGTGCACTCCGAATCCCACCACGGAGGAGAAGGGATTTTACATCTAACAGTGTTTTTGAGAGGTATAGAATTAGCAGCAGAAGAAAGAAGAGCGTTTCTGAAACATACGTAAGATGAAAGGACATTGACAGGGTTAATCAAAGGAATATTCATTATCTCTTGATCTAAATGGGATCTGAATTGAGACCAATCAGCTCTGTGAATATTAAATTTTAAGAGAGGTGGAAGGGAAGCAGTAGGAATAGAATGAAGGGAATCAGGAATTGACAGAATGATAGTAAAGTGATCACTACCGTGAGTGGAAGAAAGGACAGACCAGGAGAGGCTAGAAGCCAAGGAAGGAGAAGTTAAGGAAAGGTCCACAGCAGTATTTGGATTCTGAGATGGAGGAACTCTGCGAGTAGGGGACCTGTCATTTAGTAAACACAAATCTAGTTCATCACAGAGATCAAGAAAAGGAAAAGAAATAGAATCACAGTAATAACAACCCCAAGATGTATGGTGAATATTAAAATCACCAAGGATAAGGATAGGTGGAGGAAGACTTGTAATAATAGTTTTTAATTCAGAGAGAATAGCTAAGTTAGGTTCAGGGATGTAGATGGAGAGGAAAGAAATATTATTAGCTCTAACAGCAACAGCAAAAATGCTATTACTGTGGGAAGGAAGGGAGATTTGTTTAAATATCACATTTCTGGATACTAAAATAGCAGAACCAGCATAACCATCTGATCTATCGTCCCGGAGACATGAGAAACCCGGGATCCTAAAGTTGGATCCAGGCTTAAGCCATGTCTCCTGGACAGCAAAGATAGAAGGTTTGTATTTGTTAATAAGAGTGATGATATCATTCTTCTTGTGACGAATGCTGTGACAATTCCATTGTAGGAATTTGGGCATTTTTAATAATTTTATTAAGCTCAGTAAGTTTAGACATGACATTGTTCGGTAGTTCAAAGTCCCCAAAACGGGAAAATATATTCAAAATTGTAGACAGTAAGAGTTCCAGGAGATTATCATTGGGAGATACATCATCTGAAGGATAGGCACTCCCATTAGGGAGACTAGAAGGGGGAGTAATAACGATTGCTTGATGAGCTTGCCTATCATAACCTGGACTGGATGCCGGAGCTGGAGGGGATTTTTGGGTACAGTAAGTGCGACGGTACGAGACTGAATTGGATATGGCTTGGGTGTGTGGAGAAGATTGGGTTAGGGTTTGGGAAGATTGAGTGGGAAACAGGGGGGGAGGCGCACGAGAAATGTCTGCAAAAGATCTTCTAACTTGTGGGAACCTGACTGCTGCTTCGTTGTATGAAATATTCTCTTGTGACATCACCAGTTTGATAGATTTCTGTCTAGAATATTCAGGGCAAGATGTATCTATGGCTTTATGGTTACCAGAGCAAAACAAACAGGTAGGTATCGGAGATAAACTATTACATTCAATGCCAGAGTGAGATTTCGCACAGATAAAACAACGCGCATTTGACCGGCATTGCGTAGCAACATGTCCAAACCTGCAGCAATTATTACATTGAATAGTTGGTAAAATATATGTCTGAACTGGGAGGGAATTGAAAAAGCAGTAAACCCTATCAGGAAGCTTTTGGCCAATAAATGTAAGGACAACTGTCGGAGTAGGAGTCCAAATAGGAGTGTTGTTTTCAATTGATTTTTTATTGAGTCGTCGGGCTCTGATGACACGTCCAAAACCATCAGGAACTTCAATGGAAGAAACTAATTCTTCTAAGGTCCACTCTACGGGAACGCCTCTAACAATACCCATGCGAGTCACATTATAAGAAGGTATAACGGCATTGTATTTGGCTGCTGCAAGACCTGGGTGATCTAGGAAGGAATTTGCGGCAACAGCAGTTTTAAATTGGACTGAGACTCGGTTACGGCCGATACGTTTAACACCGTCTTTAGCAACGTCCTTGATATTGTTGTGATGTAAAAAGTGACCAAACTTAATTGGACGAAGCGAAACACTAGACGAAATCTCACAATCTTTGCTTACGTGGATTAAAAAAGGAGCAACATCCTGATCCAAATACCGTTTTCTGTTGCCCTCATACTCTGGTAGAGTGTACACAGACTGAACAGATCCGATAACTTGCGCGACTGTATTTTTTTTTTTGAGGTAAAGAATAATCAGAATTTGGGGGAGTTTGTATTTTTCTTGAAGGATGGACTAACTCCGTGTCCATTGGGATTGAAGAGTTAGATGGGTCAAGGATATAACCTCCCCCGGGATCGGGGGGGTCGACACCGTTCATAATTACACTATTTACACTAAACTACTATATTATAATACTTACAAATAAGACAACACACTTATATAAACACAAAACTAATAATTAGCTAATCAACAGGGAATGAAACCCAATAAAACACCCGAGAATTATATAAATAACCAAAACACTTGCTTCAAGCACTCAACCACAAACCGCTATTTAATATTCCCAATCCAGATACCCATTTCGGGAGTTCCAGTCTTCCAAGGCCACTTCTCAATACGTCAACTGTCACTTTATACAAATGTCAATGTCAACACATGGTTGTGTGCGCATTTTATGACGGCACATTTAATTCAATTTTATCTTGGTGGTCCCTAATTATTTTTTGAAATTATCTATTGTGTTGTCGAGAATTATAAATAGAGTGATTATTGCTATATTTATTTTATCGGAATATCGTCTCGGTACCTGATAAGCGATGTCGACCCGAAAATGTTTAAGAACTCCTATCCGATGATAGTCGAGATTTCAACCTTTTTTAGAAAAAAACAAAAAAAAAAACAAATCATTTCTGACCAAAATTATTTTTTATTATAAAAATGCAAAAAATGCCTCTTCTAAAGTTAATGACTCTTGAAATTATTAGCTTGTTATTATCTTCCGTCTCTTCTTGTAATGCGCAATCTTTTCGTGTAGCGTTGCTGAAAATTATAATCATATTTATTACACTGCAAACATTTGAAAGACGCCTTCTAAGCAACTGGTTCTGATGATGTCCACGGGCAATGGCGACCATTCACACGCACAGCGCCGATCGCAAATCTGTGTTTCAATTGGAACTCTCGGGGTGGTGGAACCTTCCGTGCGTGCTCATAAGACTCTTACCACCAGTAATTGCGCCAATTAGTATTTTTGAGGGTTCGATTTTTAATACACAATCTTTTATTCCTTTATCCATCTACCTAACTAGGTTCAATATAGAAAAAAAAAACGTTACATTCACTTATAAAAGCTTCTAAAGTTCTTCCAAAAAGCCCATTTGGCTCCAGTATCAGTTCTCACCATTTCTCCGAGAAAATTATTATCAAGAAAGATTGGCTTAAAACTCGACTTGCCAATAGCCGTAAAACCAGTACAATTACTATGTAATTTGTTTTATTTATTTTAAACGCTTAGCGAAACTCACCCTGAGTCAGGAAGAGACTAAAACGACGTTCAATCAACCCTAATTGGATTCAAAATTCCTCATCAGCTATTAATTCATTTACAGTACCCGGCGATAAATACTGCACACGTCACATAAGTGCGACAGAGACAACGCTCTACAAAGCCGAAATTAGCCGACTGCCTCTTTCTAATTGTCGATGTGCAGTATCCACCGCCGGGTGCTGTACCGTTGTCACTTACAACATGTGGGTCTTTTCATCAATGGAGTGTAATTTTTCGGTTTCACCCCTTGCAGCAAGCACGCCGCGTACGATGCGATTTCATCTCGCTCGCACTCGTCATGGGCCCTGTCTTCCATCTCGCTCGCCAGAGGGACCTTTTCTAGCTCGCGTATGTAATCTTGAATCATCGTTGTCCTGTCAAATAGAACCGCTAGTATTCTCCCTATGCTATACGGTTCAAATTCCGCTGGCAGGTCCCAATTTAATCAAATTAAAAAAATGGAACATGTTGCCTCTTCCCGGGAATTAAAGAGTCGTTATTGTCACGTCTAACTATCGGTCGCATAGCAACGGTCGCCATGGCGACGGTTGTTATGCGCGTTCGTTTGTTTACGAGGGTAATTGAACATTCTAGATGCTATCTACATGGAATCAGTTATCAGTCAGCGTATCTAACGCAGAAAGGAACTGTTCATGCCATATATAAATTTACCCTATGTTTACTTTCGGCGATTAGAGGCACGCAGAAAGGTTCCCTGGTGGAGGGTACCTGACCACACTTCGCAATCACTTTGCCATTGTAATTGAATACGTGAGAGGATGAAGGGGCTAAGTACCATTTTAAAGATTGTAAAAATGTCGCAATATTATAATTTCTTTTTTTTATTACCGATTTATGTTTCCATACATTAAATCAATTTCAACATTCTCTTCGGTTGGAGCGTTGCTTATTTTAGCCCCTTATGACGTCACCTGTGGGAAGCGCGCTACACAGCTCAGGCGACTAACAAACTAAAACTCACTTTTTTTTAAATTGGCTCAAACGCCTTATGCATTGATTTTGCCAATGTCACAGTATGCACAAAAATAACAGGTGCTTAGAGAAAACAAAAATTCTACATACAAATAGATTTGATCAGTTCTTCCATACGCGAATCTGTGATTTTAAGAACAGCACAAACAAATATATTAGACTAACTATTATAAAGATAAATATTATTAGTAGATGAAAACTCACTTGACGGCGTGCATAGTCCATTCCGTTCTCAGATCAGATATGAGAGTGATCAGTGCTTCTCTTTCGTACACCCATCGATTAGTATCTTCTATCTCGTACGCACATTTGAACAAATTCAACGGGAGGTCAGACGCCATGCTGTATTGCGGTTTTCTGTGGACGTTAAAGATGTCTTTGTATTTTTTGTCACCGGACGTGTGAATCTATTGTTCGCAGTGTGCTTAGTGCGAGTATTTTAACGTTCTCGATAGCGTAAAAGTCAACTCAAAGTATGCAGTTGGAACAGCGCCCCTAGCGGCAAACGTAGGCAAACGTTCCAACTCCATACAAAATTTGAGTTAACTTTTACGCTATCGAGAACGTTAAAAAAACTCGCACTAAGCACAGTGGTTAATTTAGTCTAGAGTCGTCGCGTCCTGGAGACATAATGGTCAAATATAAAAATTATATTGTAACTATACTGAGACCTTAGAACTTATATCTCAAGGTGGGTGGCGCATTTACGTTGTAGATGTCTATGGGCTCCAGTGACCACTTAACAGCAGGTGGCCTGTGAACTCGCCCACCCACCTAAGCAATAAAAAAAATTTTTTTTGCCACCTCAGGTTGCGTTACTCGTACTGATATGACACTTCTTGAACATGCCATATGTGCCTATCTATTTAGCTTTGAGGACAGGAGTACTGATCAATTTTCGCATTTCCGTTTTGTTTTTGCTATTTGTCAACAGATGGCGTTTCTCGTATGACAGTACAAAAACCACTCACCCCCGATTCTTCTCAACGTCCAACAATTCTAACACCACGTCAGGTCTTTCTTTTTCTTCTCCTATCAGCAGTAAGACGCCCATAATGCAACGTATCTGATGCCACAGAAATGCGTTTCCTTCTATCAGCAGATAGTACATTGATGTTGCTAGATTATTTTTTTCCAGTCATCACCGGAGCCATGCATGAAAGAAAAACACGAGTTGAAATAAATTTTACGTTACTGGTAGCAGATATTTTCCTTGCCGTCAGCCCACCTGATGGGTGAGTGGTAGTTGCAGTCTTTAGAGACTGATTTAATTAGGGGTAACCTACAAGTTTGGCTTGAGGAGATATGTCGTAGTGCTGTTAAGCTAACTCCAGTGCATTACAGTTCTATTTAGCTTAAGCTGTAATATCATAATACCAGCTAATAGCAATCGAAAAACTAGAATTAAATGTTTTTGTTCCAAACCACGTAATGTATCACAGATGACCCACAAGGTCAACGGACTCTTGCGACAAGATATCTACCCTATTAATTGCGCTTACCCAAATATCCCAAAAATTGGATAAATCGATATTTATAATTGCAATAATGTAATTATAATGTTCTGTCATTGTCTTTTTATTGCCTTTATACCACCTGATGGTAAGAGTAGTTACTGTCACTCATGGATATCAACAATGCTGGAGCATAGCCAAGATGCTGCCTACTCTCTACGGATGCCTAAAAAGATACTATAAAACAATCAGAATAACTCACGTTTGTCAACATCATTAACATCGACAGGTACGATGTCAACATTCATTATTCTTCTTATAAATTCCAATACACCATTACCGACGTCCATTTTACAGAGATGGCGGAAATCGTGCGACCCGATCATGTGACGGCACGCTTCCAGCATGGCGGGCAGGTTCAGCCCGGAGTGCGGGAAATAATATTTGTAGGAACGTTTTTTACAATCGAATCTGAAAACATAAAACGCCTTGTAGTCAGTGCTACAAAGTTCAATAAAAAGGTAGGGAAAACTATATACCTGACAAAAAATACAGATATTCATGATCGCTTCATGAAATACTTAAAACAATGATCTCCATTAATACAGCTTCCAGCTTTGGCCATAAATAAAAGATTTTTGCATTACAACCATCCCTTTGTGCAATGATGATTAGACTAACTTACCGTGCACTGTAATCCGGTCTGTCCTGCGGTATTGGCATCCAAGCAATAACCTTTATATGTTTGGGCAACAGACGATTCAACAATTTACTATACGGAATCTCATTTCTAATGCAGCTCGGTTTGTTTTGTTCCTCCGGTGAATGTTTACTCCTTAGGCATATCGATATGACCTAGAACAAGCACAATGGTTCTTTATTCTAAAGCTGACAAGTGCAACCAGTAATGACCTGTATATGTCTGTGAAATGTTTGAGAATATTGATTCACAATGTTGAAACAACTCTTCAAGTTGACTATATGTTTGTGCTCTTAGCTATAATAGAATGAAGACGGTTAGAAGAATAGGTGATGGAATAGAAGATGGTCAACTAAAATCTCTATCGCACTAAAGAAATTTATTTACAAATTAAACTTGGATTTTGGTTACATAAATTCCGAACAACAACATTTAGACTGTTGCCTACACAGAAATATGACACACTTGTGGGAAGATCTTCCTATTTGTCATTCACCTCCTGAAGTCTCTTATTCTAGTTCGAATACAAGTTGGAATAAATGACGCAGGTAGTCTTATTATTTTCCAGGGGGGAGCCGCGTCACGGCGCGGCAGAAGTTCGAGCGCGGAAGCTTCAATCTTGGCGTGCCGTGCTCGAGGCGTGGTCTCGCCGCCTGGCGGACCCCGCCTACGGGCGACGGACCGTCGAGGCGATCCGCCCGGTCCTCTCGGACTGGGTGAATCGCGACCGAGGACGTCTCACCTTCCGAGCGACGCAGGTGCTCACGGGACACGGCTGTTTCGGTCGCTACCTGCACCTCATCGCTCGGAGGGAGCCGACGCCGAAGTGCCACCATTGCAGTGGCTGCAACGAGGACACGGCGGAGCACACGCTCGCGTACTGCCGCGCTTTCGCGGAGCAGCGCCGCGTCCTCGTTGCAAAAATAGGACCGGACTTGTCGCTTCCGACCGTCGTGGCTGCGATGAGTCCTGGCAGGCGATGCTCGATGCGATGCGAGTCCACCATCTCGCAGAAGGAGGCGGCGGAACGGGAGAGGGAGAACTCTTCCTCCCTCTCGGCGCCGTGCCGCCGTCGTCGAGCCGGGGGTCGGAGGAGGGCGTTTGTCCAGCTCCGGCCCCTATGAGGAGGCAGTCTCCTCCCGGTAATGGTCACGGGGCGACCTAAGGGGGTTGAGACTGCGCCGCACGCTACCGTCACTCTAGCGCGCTGGCACCAGGAGGACGGGAAGACGCGTCGGCGGCTGCGGACTGGTTGTAGTGTTGACCGCGGGAACCCCCCTACTCTGACCGGATTTTGACCCCGGACGGAGATCGGACGCCGGGTGTAAGAGTGCAGGGGAGTCGTTTGGTGGGTGGGCCCTGCAGATCGTTGAGTCTCACATACCCCGCGCGCCCCCTAGGCGCGGGGACCTAGTAGGAGGTACGGCCCTCGGCCCGAAAAAAAAAAAAAAGGTAGTCTTATTATTTGAATGAAACCAGTTTTATAATTATTTGAAATAATGGTACTGTCATATGATAGATGATTTTGTGACAAACACATATGTCAACACATTTACCTGCCCAAATGAGCTAACTCCCTTGTCCGTACGACCACATCGGTGATAATTAGAGGTTTCACGGCTTTGTATCAAACAGGCCCTTTTCAAGGCTTCAAAAAGATGATATTCTACTGTTTGTGTTGTATTCTCCTGTACAGCCAGACCTTGGTATTCCCAGCCAAGGTACGATACCCTTAGGAGGACATGACGATAATGGCATCTGGCAAAAACAATTTTATGTATTGTACTATATGCCTATTATATTCCATAATTTTAATATTGAATCTTATTTATAAAACTGAACTATGCTTTTCGAAGTTTTCCCTTTCTTATATTATTAAAAATATGATATAACTAATCTTGTATGGAGTGCTAACATTAAGTTTATTAATATTCAGATGAGATAAGATCAAGAGTTGGATGAGAGAAGCCAAGGATCGTGATCAGCACCTTGGAATTGGAGTGACCTATGTCCAGCAGTGGACTGATATATGCTGATGATGATTACGAGAATGTAAATGCACGTAACATGAACAAAAACAATGAACATTTATAACGAATATTTTTTTCAAGATTTTTTTTTTATAAGTAAGATATTTTATTGAAAAATGCATTTACTACTATTGACTTTGTGTTTATATAGTGGGTTTATGTATTATGTAGGGTCATAATGACAAAGGACAGTTTGCAAACTGGTTAACGTACAATGACTCGACACTGACTAAACTATAGCCTATTGAAAAATGCATGCATTTCAATTTATAAACTTACTTTTCAAACATAAATTCTCTTTGGTCTACTTTTTTCTGTTTTTGGCCATCGCAAGGTGTAGTTTTATTTATGATATTTTTCAGCTGTGTATTATGGGCTTGCAACTGTATTATTTTCTCGACGAGATCCTGCCGTAATTAATTTTTGTGTTAGTAAATAATGATTATTACATGCAGAGGAATTTCACGTTTTTAATATTTTTTACATTTTTGTCCAACTTTAAAAGTTCCTCTCTTGTTGCGTTCCGGTTAATCTTCTGTTTTGGTGGCAGTTTTTCCATATCTTAACGAGTTTAATATTACTGTTTCAGGTACATGTCACATCGTATATTTTAATACAACCCTATATCCCAGGCATAGTTATTAAGCACACTTAAATTCACATATGTATTAATTAAGATGAAAAGAAGAACAGATCACTGAAACCGGAAACGTAGGTATGTAGGTAGGTACCGAAAATGTCAAATTGTCAAACGTCACAGAAAAATTGGTCGTTCATAAATAAGAAAATAAGAAACAACGTTAAGTATCTACATACTGAAATTTTAATAAAATTAAGTTATTACAATATATTAACCAAAAAATGTAAGTTTATAAAAAATCTAATTTTATAGAAAATCTATCAGTTTTGGAAATGTATGCTGTTGAACAGTGCACTCTAGTGTGGAGTAGTTACATTTTTCTCTTTTTTAAGTCATACAGATAATAAACTTTTTTCTGTGTTTAGAAGATGTTAAAAATAAGTTTAACCCACAGATATGTACAGCCCACTGAGTTTTCTGTCGGATCTTCTCAGTGGGTCACGATTCTGATCCGTGAGTGGATTCCCCGAAGAACTGCTCTTGCCAAGGCTAGTCTTAATAAATTCTCTCAGGTTGACCCTGTGAGCTCGGCTACACACTCAACGAAGCCGGAAAAGCCTCTCAAGGCTACTGGCAGTAGGTACGATAAAAAGTACATAAAGTATCGGTGGTGTTGCGATACTGTATTTTCGATCTGATGGATGGGATTACCATTATTTAGAAATAGACTTTTTAACCAACAATGTTAAATTAATTTCTGTTCCTCTCTGTGAAGTTTCAAACCCAATACTGACTCGAAATCTTAAGAAAGCTTTATTTCCAATTCGCTGGTGTGAACTTTGAAACATGTATTCAAAATTAAACAATTGTATCAAAAAAAATAATCGCGAATCCAAGTTTCCATTTTTTGAATAAATAAATAAAGTATTTAATAATATTAAATGGTTATTAACGTTAATACTGGTATTCATATACATACCATCAGAGATTTGTGGTGAATAAATAAATACATGGGGCTCTAATAAAAATTATCAGGTTGCAATTTAACTTTGAGAAATCACTGGTCTATTTACCGAACACTGTATTACTAATATTTATTTGCATTTCAAACAAATATCTAATAAATTTAATTTTCAAAAGCATCACATAAGTAGTACATCTTTGTAATAATTGTTTTTTAAGATAAATGATATCTAGTTACGGGTAGGTACCACCACCCCGCCTATTTCTGCCGTGAAGCAGTAATGCGTTTCGGTTTGAAGGGTGGGGCAGCCGTTGTAACTATACTTGGGACCTTAGAACTCATATCTCAAGACGGGTGGCGCATTTACGTTGTAGATGTTTATGGGCTCCAGTAACCACTTAACATCAGATGGGCTGTGAGCTCGTCCACTCATAAAAGCAATAATAAAAAAATAAAAATAAAACTACTCACCAAGCTATTCCTTGATTATACTCAAATTCCTTTACTGTCTCAGCAACACCTCTTTGGAATAGCTTTCCCCCGAGTTTTTGTGAAGCACGTTCAGTTGATATTTTGAAAGAGAAAGTACCTGATCTCTTTCAAAAACCCAGATTGCTTGATTGTTTTGTAATGTTGTTGAGGTTTATATAATTTATTTTTTATTTGTTATGTATTTCTTATCTATGTATTTATTTATTTATTTTGGTAATCCAATTATAACGTAGTGTTTTTATTTTCACTCATGTCTACTTAAATTCTTTAAACTATCGTAATAATAATTATTATTATTAACTTTATTACAGCTACGCACTTCTTGAATCAACTAGGGTTAACTGGAAGAGAATGCCTGAATGTCATTAAGTCAATCGGTAGGCAGCGGCTTCGCTCTGCCCCTGGCATTGCTGAAGTCCATGGGCGACGGTAACCACTCACCATCAGGTGGGCCGTATGCTCGTCTGCCTAGAAGGGCAATAAAAAAAAAGTTCGTCTGTCTACAATGTTTTAGTGTATTATAGAGTTTTCAATCAATCAATCATTCTTTTTCAAACGGACTTGACTAGTCTTCAACGTCATCAATGCCTTCCAAGGCCATAAAAACCTAGTCTCCTTATCTCTCTCTCTTGAGTCGGTCCCTCATTGCTGAGGATCGTGACTCCGTTTGATTCCGTCAACCAACTGTCTCCATCGATCCCGTTATGTAGCTTGGTGGTGGCGATGGCGTTTGGGACCTCTACTCAGGGCCGGATTTAAACTTAATGCCGCTCCTGGGCACCGGAAAAAAATCAGCCCCAATACTGGAATTTTACCTAAACTTTATAGTTTATATCATAGATTATACACTTAAAGTTAATTTATTTTATTTTTCCAAATTTAAATAATTAATTTATTGCGAAATCTTTATCATAATGTCATATATTCCAAAAACATAAAGAAATATTTCTAATAATTATAAATGTTTCACTAAGGGTGACTCATAATTATATTACATAAAAAAATATGTATAATTTCTTTAAATACAGAAAATAGAATAATCGATTATTATTTTAAATCTCCAAGGAAATAAATTGATTAAATCATTTTGATTATTAATTTTTACCAAAAGTGTCAAAAATTGCCAATTCACAAATAATGGATGAATTAAAATTCTTCAAATATCAATTAAAAAGAAAATTTGCCGCCCTGGGCACTTGCCCTGACTACCCCTAGTGTAAATCGACCACTGTCTCTACCCCTAGGCCTTTTTCCTTCGATTTTACCGGTTACCAAACAAACCTAACTAATAAGTCAGAGAATTCCGTGAACCTCCTCTCCTTAACAACCAGAAATTTAGTTTTAAACTTAAAATATAATAACAATCACGAGCTGTGACGATAAGTCCGGCTCGCACAAAAACGTCACTCCGTAAATGTCAAATAAGTGTGACGTCATCGACTGAAAATAGAACATTGGACTTCACAATGCTATGACCACGTCATTAATATTGGAAACGTATGGTAGAGAATTGAGTACAAAGTATACCGGAGTCCAAATAAAAAACTGTTAATAGTAAATTTTTATTCTAATGTGTGAGAAAAACTCCTAACAAGGAAGGTTCCATTCTTGTGTAATTTCTATCGTTTATTATAAAAAAAAAGAACATTTTCACTGGTGGTAGAACCTCTTGTGAGTCCGCATGGGTAGGTACCACCGCCCTGCCTATTTCTGCCGTGAAGCAGTAATGCGTTTCGGTTTGAAGGGTGGGGCAGCCGTTGTAACTATACTGAGACCTTAGAACTTATATCTCAAGGTGGGTGGCGCATTTACGTTGTAGATGTCTATGGGCTCCAGTAACCACTTAATACCAGGTGGGCTGTGAGCTCGTCCACCCATCTAAGCAATAAAAAAAAAAAAAAGATAATATTCCTAACCTAAAAGTACATGTCATTATCCGCAACACGCTTCGTCAGATTACAGAAATAGAGTTATCAGCAACAGGCTTCGTCAAAAAGTACAATACTTACTTTTAGCTACAAGAGTCGTCATAAGTAACATAATATAGGTCCACGCTAACAGCAATGCGCGCATAGCCATCGGCTAGTCAAACAATAGTAAATTATGTCCTATACTGGTGGTAGGACCTTTTGTGAGTCCGCACGGGTAGGTATCACCACTCTGTCTGTTTCTGCCGTGAAGCAGTAATGAGTTTCGGTTTGAAGTGTGAGGCAGCCTTTGTAACTATACTGAGACCTTAGAACTTACATCTCAAGGTGGGTGGCGCATTTCCGTTGTAGATGTCTATGGGTTCCAGTAACCACTTAACACCAGGTGGGCTGTGAGCTCGTCCACATATCTAGGCAATAAAAATAAATAAATAAATTTATATGTCCAGCAGTGGACATCTGTGGGCTGATAGAATTATCTTTTAGTAAATTTACTGGTGTTAGGTCTATGAGTCCGCACGGGTAGGTAGCACCACCCTGTCGTAAATCAGTAATGCGTTTCGGTTTGAAGGTTGTGACAGCCGTTGTAAAAACGGAGACCTTAGAACTAATATCTCGAGGTAGGTTGCGACATTTACGTTGTAGATGTCAATGGGCTCCGGTGACCACTTAACACCAGGTGGGCTGTTAGCTCATTCATCCATTTAAGCAATAAAAGAATAGTAAAAATGTGGAGTCTTTGATAATAAGTGAATATGAATCTATCTTCATTATCATTCAGCCAGATGTATCCCACCTGAACTGTTCGAGCTGAATCCACACTCCCGCCCACCTGGTTTCAAAGAAAAACGACCAATCTGGTGCATGCTTAACCACCTGAGAACGGGAGTTGGTAACTGTAACCAACTGCGGAAGAGATGGGGCTGGACGGAAAACGAAAGCTGTGAATGCGGATGCCCAGAGCAAATTATGCGCCACATTGTCATGGAATGCCCACTAACGAGATTCGCAGGCCAAGTGGAAGATCTCAAAAATGTAACAGAAGAAACTATAGATTATTTCACAAACTGTAAATTTAAATTATAACCACGCAGTGTAAACGAATGCCATACGATAAATAAATAAATAAATCTTCTAGGACATCAAATATAGGACATCAAATTTCAGATGAAACTACCTAATCAAAATTCAATAACCGTAAACTCATTGTAAACCACGAATTTATTGTCATTGTTGGTAACTGCAGTAGCTGAAGCCACAAACAAACAAAATATCTATAAAATTTTATAGTCCAACGATTTTAAAACAATTGTTCTATACGACATTCTATCCATCCTGACTACTTCTACCGTGAAGCAGTAATGCGTTGCGGTTTGAAGGGACGGCCGTCATTGTACTGTAAGAACTGAGACCTTAGAACTCATGCTTCCAGTTAAGCCGCGTTTGCGTTGTTGAACAGGCTCCGGTCTTAGCATCAGCTGGGCCGCAAGCTAGTACACCCATATCTCTATTTATAAAAATTAACTGCTGTTCGTTAGTCTCGCTAAAACTCGAGAACGGCTGGACCGATTTGGCTAATTTTGGTCTTGAATTATTTGTGGAAGTCCAGAGAAGGTTTAAAAGGTATATAAATATGAAAATGTTCGGAATTAAATACAAATAACAATTTTCCGGACGGTTTCTTTTTGTTTCTTTTAAGTTTATTTTATAAAAGCTTAGGTTTTTTATTTATCGATTAAGGCACTACGAAGTCTGCCGGGCCAGCTAACTATTAAGCAATAAATAATGATAATAAACACAAAATTGAATCGTAAAAGTAGTTTTGTTATGTCTATGACCCGCCAAGACTGAACCGAATGGTAAACAGTCGACGTCGCCCAAAACACGTCTGTTCGGATTCTCCCGATCCATTAGCGGTGCTTTTAGGTACCACAATCACCGGTCACCGTCCTCGTCCAATTAACCCATAGTTGAAGAGGTAGGCAGCGGCTTGGCTCTGCCCCTGGCATTGCTGACGTCCAGGGGCGACGGTAACCACTCACCATTAGGTGGGCCGTATGAAGTCTGCCTGCAAGGGCAATAAAAAAAAGGTATACCTTCATCACTGGCTCGACGACCGGATGCTCCCACAACGAAAAAGCCATTGAGTTGTTTCGGATTATCATGTTCTGGACAAACCATTAGTACAGGCGTTACACGAAATTCAAAATAACACACATTCTATATCTATCAGCCCACAGAGGTCTACTCGCTACGACGACCCTGCGCTGCCTGTGATCTTCTCAGTGGGTCGCGTTTCCGATCCGATGGTAGATTCTGCGAAGCACGGCTCTTGCTAGGGTCAGTGTTAGCAATACTCCGGTTTGAGCCCCGTGAGCTCACCTACACGTTAGGGTGAAGCTGAAATAGCCTCCTCAAGGCTATCAGCATAGGTAGGGAAAAAAAGAAGACTGAAGTGAGAATCCTATTTGTCATCTATACCGGATATTATACAACAATTAACTAAAATTAGTTCAATTATTGATTTAAAAGCTCGCTTCATTATTCATTGTTTCGTCGTGAATTCCGCTAAGGGCCTAGTTTAGGTGAAACATTTATGCCCTTGACGAAGGTTCCGTAGCCGAAATAAGCTGGAAAGAAAATGAAACCTGTACAAATATTTTTTCTTACAAAATTAAAAGAATCGTAAATAGTAATTACGATTAGAGGTAAAGAGCACCGTCTTGTATAGGGGACAAGTTGAAAAAGTGTCCACCTGTAAATAGCAAGTTGTTGTTGAAAGACTCACCGACATAGCGCTAGTGTAGGAAGTGGAATTGATATGAATATAGCAGTTTTAAACAAAATGAAGTGAGCCGGGATGAAGTGAAGTGTGGCCCTTTATGAAATTGTTTTTAAAATCTTTCCTTTCGCTACTGTGGCGCCATCATAATTGGCTTCCTTTCAGCCTACACTTTTTAATATATTGAGATGGTGCTCCTTATTTCGAGAGAAGATGCATGTGACTAGAAGATGTGTGGAAATCGTAGTGCAAGGTAGAGGGGGAAGAGGTCGACCGAAGAAGACATGGGTACACACTCCATCCATCTTCTTCATTCACACGAATGACGATATGAGAGAGAGAGAGAGAGAGAGAGGAGTGTTGAAATGACGGCTGATAGAAGAGAATGAAAGAGAAAAAATTGCTGTCCCGACCCCATCTAGAGAGATAAGGTGGAGATAAAGAAGATGAAAAAAATTGTGATTCTTACCTTTACTTTTCATATAAATAGATATAGATAGAACTACGGAGGGTATAAGTAAAGGTAGTGCTTGAGGTGAGAATCGAACCCGCGACCATCGGCGCAACAGTCCACGTGCTCTAACCTCTGCACCACCGACTCGGTCGATACGAAAAGTATTTTTTAAATATTACTTACGTCAACGAATCGAAAATATTAAACAAATAAATGACATTCTCAATTTTTTATGATGTTACAGGCGACTACGTAAATACGTGACGATTTCATACAAAACACGTACTCTTTAATACGTGCTCGGGAACGAATCGTGGTGTTTATAAAACTAGCAAAATTTTAATGCCAACGGTTAGTATTGGGAGCCGCTGTATGTGACTGCATCTAATTCTTAAGCGGATATTGTGAAGTCGTCGTGGCCTAAGGGATAAGACGTCCGGTGCATTCGTGTTGAGCGATGCACCTGTGTTCGAATCCCAGGCGGGTACCAATTTTTCTAATGAATTACGTACTCAACAAATGTTCACTATTGACTTCCACGGAGAAGGAATAACATCGTGTAATAAAAATCAAACCCGCAAAATTATAATTTGCGTAATTACTGGTGGTAGGACCTCTTGTGAGTCCGCACGGGTAGGTACCACCGCCCTGCCTATTTTTGCCGTGAAGCAGTAATGCGTTTCAGTTTGAAGGGTAGGGCAGCCGTTGTAACTATACGGAGATATTAGAACTTATATCTCAAGGTGGGTGGCGCATTTACGTTGTAGATGTCCATGGGCTCCAGTAACCATTTAACACCAAGTGGGCTGTGAGCGCGTCCACCCATCTAAGCAATAAATAAAAATAAAAATAAAATTAAAATAAACTTGAAATCTATACATATACATAAAAATGCAGTGTCTGTTTGTAGCATTGAAATAACCGCTTTTTACTACGTGCATATGAATATATATACGGTACAGACACCAAAATAACATTTTTTACAATTTTTCTCTGTCTGTCTGTCTGTTTGTTCCGGCTAATCTCTGGAATGACTGGACCGATTTTGATGGGACTTTCACTAATAGGTAGCTGATGATATAAGGAGTAACTTAGGCTAACTTAACTTAGACTTTTTTTAAGTATAATTTACCAATTATTTTACGGTATTTAGTTAGTTAAAACTGGCCCTTCTCATAAAACATCTTCTTTTAAAACTAATCTAGTATTAGTTTTAAAAGAAGATGAAAGTCAATGTCAATCATCGATAGAGATGACGACGCTACGAGGGTTTTTTTAAATAAAAACTTTAAAGTTAGAATACACTAGTTTTCACCCTACAATCCCTTATATATAGATATAATAGCCGGCAAACTTCTTGAGCATTTGTTGACGTAGTGGGGGTAAGTTTGCGCATGGTACACTCACGTGCAAAAACATTATTTACTCTGCGTCATAATGCAATTAAATTATTAAAATCAACATATGTATTTATTTATATATTTATTAGAACATCAACAAAAAATATAGGTTAATAATTGTAATAATTTAATCTTGGGGTAAAATAGATATTCCTTCTATTAAGTCAAAACTAGAGCTGTTGCCAGGTCTTCGTTCAGTTGAAGCGAAGCTGGTATTTGTAATTTTTTTTTCGTTATCATAATCTTGACCATTATCATCATCACTGTTTTCATCACCCGAGTCGCCATCATCGTGATAAGTCGACATAGGGCTCATCGGTGTAGTTTACGACTCGGTCGGTTCGATCTTCTTTTTTGTCTATAATTAATTATTTTTTGAAGATATTCGATTCGTAGTAATCGAATGTTACTTTTTTCAATTACCAGCTTCCGATTATTTTCTGTTTTTTTTTTCCATCTGAAGCCTATCTCTTTCATAATTCGTCGTAAACTTCATTCCGAGCCATTAAAATGTATATCTTCTTTAAAATTTTCGAAGCCTTTCTACGGTACGGAGTTTCGCTGCTTGTTATGTAGTTATTATGATTACATCTTTTTATTACAGATTGAACGAAACTATCCATTCCGGTAACTTTCTTCTTCCCTGATCTTTTCTTACCCGGAGTCCCAAGCACGATGAGCAAGCCAGAGCCTTTAGCTTCGTTAATAATGCACCTAACAGTACTCACTGATGTTTTTGTTGCTTCCGAAGTCTGTTTTACTTTTTCCATATATTATATCATTCTTCCCCTGTATATTATATATTTCATATCATTCTTCCCCTGTTTTATAATGAAGCAATATACGTCGTACACAAATTTTCTACCCTTTCTTTTGAATACTACACCAGTTTGTCGCGGCATAGTGTATTTTTTATAAAAAATCAACAAACATTCAACAAATAGCAATGGCAACAAAGTCAATAAGCAATTATAACAAAATATAACTTAACGATTAATAACGATAGACTTTTCACTGTACGCAAGCGTACTTTTGGGAGCAAGCGGAACGAAGGCGCGGTGCGGGACGCAAGGTTCGACTGATCTACCAATAACGCGCTCGATACGATTTCCCCTGCCGTCGCGCCTCACCCTCACCACCAAAGTGATCTAAAATTCGGTTCTGCGCAGTCAAGGTCATTTGCTCACGATGTTTGCCGGTTACTATAACAAGAAACACGTCATAATGTTTGTTTCTGATTTATTTTTTTGACACAAAAATTTAGCTGCCAACAAAACTATGATACTCCATTGAACTACGCTACGCAGTATTTATCCGTGTTAAAATAATTAAAATGAGCGAAAGCGAAAGAAAGTGTATTGTACTAAATTGCATAGTAGAGACATTTGCCTCATTAGAAAGAGGTTTTAATAAATCAACCTTACAATTTACAGTTGTCAACAAACTTGGCGCATTATGTGTCTGATATAAAAATCTAGTATAATAACCGGCAAACTTCTTGAGCATTTGTTGACGTAGTGGGGGTAAGTTTGCGCATGGTACACTCACGTGCAAAAACATTAGTTACTCTGCGTCATAATGCTATTAAATTATTAAAATCAACATATGTATTTATTTATATATTTATTAGAACATCAACAAAACATATAGGTTAATAATTGTAATAATTTAATCTTGGGGTAAAATAGATATTCCTTCTATTAAGTCAAAACTAGAGCTGTTGCCAGGTCTTGGTTCAGTTGAAGCGAAGCTGGTATTTGTAATTTTTTTTTCGTTATCATTATCTTGACCATCATCATCATCACTGTTTTCATCACCCGAGTCGCTATCATCGTGATGAGTCGACATAGGGCTCATCGGCGTAGTTTACAACTCGGTCGATTCGGTCTTCTTTTTTGTCTATAATTAATTATTTTTTGAAGATATTCGATTCGTAGTAATCGAATGTTACTTTTTTCATTTACCAGCTTCCGATTATTTTCTGTTCTTTTCTTCCATCTGAAGCCTAGCTCTTTCATAATTCGTCGTAAGCTTCATTCCGAGCCATTAAAATTTATATCTTCTTTAAATTTTTCGAAGCCTTTCTACGGTACGGAGTTTCGCTGCTTGTTATGTAGTTATTACGATTACATCTTTTTATTACAGATTGAACGAAACTATCCATTCCGGTAACTTTCTTCTTCCCTGATCTTTTCTTACCCGGAGTCCGAAACACGGCGAGCAAGCCAGAGCCTTTAGCTTCGTTAATAATGCACCTAACAGTACTCACTGATGTTTTTGTTGCTTCCGAAGTCTGTTTTAATTTTTCCATATCATTCTTCCCCTGTTTTATAATGAAGCAATATACATCTTACACAAATTTTCTACCCTTTCTTTTAAGTACTACACCAGTTTGTCACGGCATAGTGTATGTTTTATAAAAAATCAACAAACACTCAACAAATAGCAATGGCAACAAAGTCCACAAGCAATTATAACAAATAACTTAACGATTAATAACGATAGACTTTCCACTGTACGCAAGCGTACTTTTGGGAGCAAGCGGAATGAGGGCGTGGTGCGGGACGCAAGGCTCGACTGATCTACCAATAACGCGCTCGATACGATTTCCCCTGCCGTTGCGCCTCACCCTCACCACCAAAGTGATCTAAAATTCGGTTCTGCGCAGTCAAGGTCATTTGCTCAAGAAGTTTGCCGATTACTATACTTGTTCAAATAATTAATTCGCCACGCGAAAAAAATCTTAAGTTCGCAAGCTGTGTGTAAATCGCGTAACGTGTGAAGGAAATTTTTCACGTGGTATTATTATCTTGAAAAGAACTGATAAAACATCTTAAGACGATGATAGTCTTGTGAGTTTTCATGAGATAATTTAGGTCTGTCACCAAAAAAGCAAATTTCTTACATAATTTTCGCAACGCCGCGGTTCATTGAACTACGTATTTTTGGCAGAGGCTCTCCGGTGGAACTGCTTTCACTAGTAATCACAATTTACTTGAAAATGTGAAAGCGTCGCTACCGAAGTGAAATGTGACGCTATTTCTTCAGCGTAGAAGTCAATAGACATTTGTTAAGCACGTATTTCATTAGAAAAATCGGTAATTGTCTGCGGGATTCGAACACTGTTACATCGCTTGATACGAATGCACCGGGCGTCTTATCCTTAACGCCGCGAAGATTTCGAAGCCTTCAAAACTTGAAAAATTGAATACACTATGAGCTCCATCATTAATTCATGTTTAAAATCATTCGAGACATTTCCTTCATTTCCATCACGAGTCCCGAACACAAAACAAATAGTTCGGTTTTTACGCAACTTAAAAACATTCTACATTACCCTAAAAATATATACTGAAATTCTATTTTCGGTTGAGTGGCGTGTGTTGTGCTGTGTGTAGAGGAAATAGTGATGTGACTTCGAATTACACGGGTTTTAAAACGTGTAGAGTCGATAACGTGCGTTATCGATGTTCGTGAATTTCATCGGCACGAAATAGTTTGCTATACTCTATTCCAATTACGAAGTCCCTTTTGACACTTCTTAGAAGGTAACTCTTCACGTTTCGCATAATCTCTATATATAAAAATGAATTGCTGTTCGTTAGTCTCGCTAAAACTCGAGAACGGCTAGACCGATTTGGCTAACTTTAATCTTGAATGATTTGTGGATGTCCAGAGAAGGTTTAAAAGGTTTAAAATAAATATGAAACTGCTTGGAATTCAATAAAAATAACAGTTTTGTTTTTCCTTTGATGTCCCCCCCAACGGACGGATTCCTTTTGTTTGTTTTTAACTTTATTTTTTACAAAAGTTTAGGTATTTTATTCATCGATTGAGGCACTACGAAGTCTGCCGGGTCAGCTAGTTTGAAATAATAATCAATTTTGGTTCATGATCGTAAACATCATTTCAAAAATACACAATCAATCTAAATCGTTATACAGTTAATTCACACACACGAAATAGCATAATAATGTCTCATGGAACTTCGTAATTGAAGTAGAGTAGAAAAACAAATAATTTGTTAGCACACTTCGATGCCACAAAATGTTTGTTTTTTGTCATATGACTTAAAAAAGAGGAAGTTCTCAATTCGAATGTATTTTTTTATGTGTTATTTCACTAATTTTTTCTACGTGTTTGATGATTCTTTTTTTATTTTAAAGCTGTGGTGACTCCCATAAAAATTTCAAGCGTAGGCTGAGACCCAAGTTGTGTCTTCAGAAGTAGTCCATAACTAAGATGATCGACTGCTAATTTCTATCTATATTTTACTATATAAGGACAGTAAAAGGTTATTTAGTTTAAGTGAAAATTGGCTCAATACGCCACATATATCTTTGTATTTAAAGATGGACTGCCTTTCGCAACAATGTGTCAATATTAAAGGAGCTTAATGTTAAAACTAGACTCTTCACAACATGCATTCGTAGAGTATTGCAGTTCTTTGGACACATTGCTCGAAAGGAGGTTCACAACCTTGAGCAGCTGATGGTGACGGTTCCCGTCAGAAAGGGCAACCGTCACAGAGGACGCACTCCCACGAGGTGGTTGGACTAAATTCGGTCTTGTCTCGACATCAAGCTCCACGATGCCTTCCAAGAGGCCAAGGGTCGCAGCAGATAGAAAACAATCGTACAAGAGAGATTGATCCAGCGGGAGAGTCACGACCCTCAATAATGAGGAGAACTACGAAAGGAGGAGAAGGATTTAAAGATGCGTTTTATTTGGAACCACCATTAACAGTTCGATGTTTTTAATTGAATTTCAATTAAGTTTTCTACATTTAAATAGCTGAAGAAGCTTTTTTTTGTTATGATATTCTTTTCCGAAAAAATATTTTGAAATGGCTCTCCTGCAAAGTTAGAAAAATGTCGCTTAAACCATATATCTTTTCATCTCTCGATATAAGGTTATTCCTATAAAAAAATTAAAAACAAATTATCGATATCGACAAACAGTAATTGGTTCAAGCACTAGCAATTACAGTGTCACTCGGTCAGCCATGTTGGATAGCTTATTCGTCAACGAGCATCGGGTGTTTGAGCACGTGCACCTGACACGAAATCGGCTGGTACCGCGTTCGCAAAAATAAAAAAAAATGTGATAAAAAACAACAAAAGACAAAATAATTATGTGCAAATACAACAATTAAAATTAATTAATCCCAACAATAATAGTGCGAACGATCGCTTGTGGTGTGTACGTGAGTGATTTTGTAATTAATTACCTAATTCCGTAAACGAAACATATTTTGCTGTAAAACAGACCAAATATTTTCGAACGAAAGATGGTTGTGATCTTGTGTGAACGAATGAAGGTACTTGTGACACAGCCCGCTGAGTTTCTCGCCGGATCTTCCCAGTAATTCTGATATGCAGGTAGATTGAGCACTGCCCTTACTAGGGCAGATCTTAGCAACATTTTTTGAAGTCGTCGTGGCCTAAAGGATAAGACGTTCGGTGTATTCGTTGCAAAGGTGTTCGAGTCCCGCAGGCGGGTACCAATTTTTCTAATGAAATACGTACTTAACAAATGTTCATGATTGACTGCCACTGTAAAGGAATAACATAGTGTAATAAAAATCAAACCCGCAAACTTATAATTTGCGTAATTACTGGTGGTAGGACCTCTTGTGAGTCCGCACGGGTAGGTACCACCACTCTGCCTATCTCTGCCGTGAAGCAGTAATGCGTCTCGGTTTGAAGGGTAAGCCGCAGGGTAAGGGCAGCCGTGTAACTATACTGAGACCTTAGAACTTATATCTCAAGGTGGGTGGCGCATTTACGTTGTAGATGTTAGATGTCTATGGGCTCCAGTAACCACTTAACACCAGGTGGGCTGTGAGCTCGTCCAACCATCTAAGCAACAAAAAAAAAAGCTGAGCCACCTGAGCTGGCTACACGTTGAGGCCAGAATATCCTCTCGAAGCTGCTAGCAGTGGGATAGCCAAAAAGTGACTTCAAAATACCGCTAAAATCCTAACTTTAAGATGATAATGGACTCTATCTACTTCAGACGGCCCACGATACCTATCCTTCAGCAATTTCAATACTTATCACCGAATCGACTTCTAATCCGCGTGTCTGCTTCCATTAAGCTTCAGCCTTTCTGTAACCCTTTCTTTTTTTTCTCCACCTTATCCCACTAGATGGGGTCGGCACAGCAAATTTTCTCTACCATTCTCTTCTATCAGCCGTCATCTCAACAATCACTCCTCTCTCTCTCTCATATCGTCATTCACACACTCCATCCATGTCTTCTTCGGTCGACCTCTTCCCCCTCTACCTTGCACTACCATTTCCATACATCTCCTATTTCCTTTAAGCCTTTCAGTAACCCACTGCTTGGCATAGGCCTGCCGCTTTATCTATGTTAGATTCAATAATAACCTACCGAACGCTCCAAACACCTAAAGCTGTTTCCCGAGAGCTTCGCAGCAGAAATAGGCAGGGTTGTGGTGCATACCCGTGCGGGCTCAAAAGACGCTCTACCATCGGTGATTACGAAAATTAAAATTTTTCTAGGTTTGATTTTTATAGCACGATGTTATTCCTTCACCGTGGAAGTCGATCGTGAACATTTTTAAGTACCTGTATTTAACTAATTTAGGTACCCGCCTGCGGGATTCGAACCCTGGCACAGTAGCGTCGCTCGATACGAAAGCACTGGCCGTCTTATCCTTTAGGCCACGTTGTTTCAGTGTTCATAGGATAAACGATTATCGACCTTAAAGTATCTGAATAATTGTCTAGCTTAACGTAGGTACATTATTGGTTCACCAAATATAAACTGATTAAAACGAAAATAAACTGATGCTTCGTTAGCGAATGCTGTTCTATTTACTTAGGCACACGTCCTCGAGAAAGGTCATTACGTTTTCAAATTCAACACGGAATGTATTACAAATACGTGTCGAACACAATTTGTTTTTTATGTCCAAGCCAAGTCACGAATTTAAATGGTCATCAAAGGAGGTATAGCTCAGAATTAAGATCGAATGTACTAGTCTATTTAATAACTTTCCTAAACCCACAACATCTTTAATTTATTTGATGCATTTTTTTTTTTTTTTTGGTCAGGAGGAAATCGCCGGGCTTCCGCCCTCCACTGGGGACGGCGGGCGGAGCATGTCGGAGTCGAACCGACTAAAACCTCCTGTCGCTCAACAACCAACGTCCAAATCTCACATGAGACAGAACTCATGAAAAGGCAAAGGGGGGAAAGTGAAGTGTTTAGTGCGGAGCACATCTCTCCCATCACCCTCCCCCTCGGGACGCCGGACTGGCGGTCGTCGGCGCCACGACCACCAGCCCTCTCGGTCGGCAGGCTATCCGGAGCCCGCCTAGATGGCGCCGGTTAGAGTGAGCTATCCTACGGAATACCCCGCTGGGTCAGAACCAGCGTGGGTCGAGGATAGCCGGCCTTCCATCACCCGGATGCTCTTGCGTAAAACGCGTGCAAAGCAGCTTGCACGACGTCTTCTTAGGTCCCCCTCGCCGGTCCCCAGACCGACATATGAGGGGGACCCGAAACACTTAGAGGGCCAAGGCTTGGGCGAGATCCGCCTCCCTGGCCCCCGCTCGACGGCGGCGGGCTTGCGCGTCTCTAACGCGCCCCGCCGCCTCCTTCTGCGAGATGGTGCACTCGCAGAAGTCGAGCATCGCCTTCCACGACTCTTCGTCGCCGAGCATCGATGCCACAACACTCGGCAGCGACAAGTCGTTTCCTATTTTTGCGACGAGGATACGGCGCCACCCCTCCCATGCGGGGCAGGCGACGAGCGCATGCTCTGCCGTGTCCAAGTCGCAATCACAATGGTGGCACTCTGCCGTCGGCTCGGCTCTGATCCGGTGCAGGAACTCACCGAAGCAACCATGCCCAGTGAGAACCTGCGTGAGCCGGAAAGTGAGGCGTCCTCTGTCACGATTCACGCAATCCACAAGGACTGGGCGAATCGCCTCGACGGTCCTACGACCAGCCGAAGGATCGGCCAGCCGCCTGGACCATGATTCCAGCTTATTTGATGCATAGAGAAATCTACAATGTTAATACTGTCACTCAACTTGAGATATGTGTTCTAAGGTCCGTTTAACAGTACAAGAACTACCCCGCCCTTCAAACCGAAACGCATTACTGCTTCACAGCAGAAATAGACAGGGTAGTGATAGAGGCTAACAATGTGCCGCCACTAATCTATAGACCAGCTTACTGAGTTTCTCACCGGATATACTCAAAGGGTCGCGATTCCGATCCGGTAGTAGATTCAGCGAAGCACTGCTCTTGCTAGAGCTAGTGTTAGCAATACTCTCATGTTGAGCCCGTGAGCTCACCTAGCCTTCCGCGAGAAGCTGGATTAGCCCGTCAGGATACCAGCGGATAGATTGTTTAAATAAAAAAACTAAAAAAATACGCTTTTATTGAAAATCCAACTAAAAAATAGAAAATAAATTTTAATAAATTTGAATTAAAAATAGTGTAAGAGTGTTTCTGTACAAGCGGTGTAAATTTCATACTTTTCCGTCCGCGCAATTTTCGTTAAAAGGTTTTTAAAGTTTTTGCTTCACGTATTAATGTATAAATAAAGATAAAACATGTGAAAATGGCCAAGTTTTTTCGTTCAATATTAACGACATATGAAAAGTAAATTTTTTTTTTTTTTTTATTAATTTTTTTATTGCTTGGATGGGTGGACGAGCTCACAGCCCACCTGGTGTTATGTGGTTACTGGAGCCCATAGATATGTATAACGTAAATGCGCCACCTACCTTGAGATACAAGTTCTAAGGTCTCAGTATAGTTACAACGGCTGCCCCACCCTTCAAACCGAAACGCATTACTGCTTCACGGCAGAAATAGGCAAATTTCTAACGCATTAACATAATAAAGTCTTGTTGTAACCAATCATTGCTCTGAGCGTTGGGAAAACTAGTGAAAATATTTACATTAAAAATAGTAAATAACCATTTTAATAAACATATTCGTCGACTATCCAATTACTATAAATAAATAAATAAAATTAATTGGCAAAGCAATGATTCAATAAACAAACTTAACAAACACATTGCTTATAAACATTTCTTATCTTCCTCAATGAGTTTACGTAATGTATTTACGTATTGTTTTTGTATGATGCAGCTTGGCGACAATAGCTTTCTTTTCTTGCCCGGGACAAAATACTCCTGACCCCACTGAATTTCTCGCCGGATCTTCTCAGTGGGATGCAATTCCGATCCGGTGGTAGATTCAGCGAAACACTGCTCTTGCTAAGGTTAGTGTTAGCAAATTCTTTCAGGTTGAACCCGTGTGCGTACCTACGAATAGCCGCTAGACTACTAATGATTAAGTAGGAATATAAAAAATACATACAGTAAAAGCTCTCTATTCGCGGGGTATAAGTTTCTTAAATAGGCCGCGAATAGAGAAAACGTATAGGGGATACGTTCCTAGGTGAGAAAATAAAAAGCAGGTATAAAAAATATATTTTAATTGAAGCTTTTGACCATATTGATAACGACCTCGCCTTTACAAAGGATATTTGGTTGGACACCTAGCTAATGTAATTTTGTTTATAAATGTGTATGTACCGATTAGATAGATGAATATAAAAATCTTTAGCCGCGAACATAGAAGAATTTGGTCGCATTTCTGTGAATAGTGAAAACGCGAATGAAGGAAGCGCGAATAAGCAGCTTTTACTGTAGTCGCTTAAGCTATCAACAATTAGACAGGAAGATAAAATAAAAAAAAAACTTGGGTCCTTAATAGGCTACCAAAAAATCCGTTAATTAGCTATGACATATTTCAATTAATACGATACCTAATTAAAGTGGCATCATTATATAAGTATTTATTCTAGCATTTTTTGTTGTCATTATAATACCTATATAGTATTGTTAGCGACGTTTCAGATTATAATATCCGTGATCGCGATTGACTTATGCTAGCGTCTTGTGAAAACCGAACAGAAAATACTATTTTAATGTTATGAATTTTTGAACCAAATAAAAATTTTAAACCAAATAAAACGTATTATTTTTATGAATATCAAAAAAAATACTACGAACATCAAATTATGAATATAAAAAAAACGTACTTATCATAGGTTCACGATTGACTTCCACGGTGAAGGAATAACATTGTGTAATAAAAAACAAACCCCCAAAATTATAATTACTGGTGTTAGGACATATTTTGAGTCCGCACGGATAGATGCCACTACCCTGCCTATTTCTGCCGTGAAGCAGTAATGCGTTTCGGTTTGAAGGGTGGGGCAGCCGTTGTACTGTACAAACTGAGACCTTAGAACTCATATCTCAAGGTAGGTGCCGGCATTTGCGTTGTTGATATTGTAGATGTGTAAAAAAAAAACACTACGAGTATTAACAAAGCCTAACTCGCCTGCTGGACAAATTAATAGGCTATTAGTGACATCTTGATGTTTAATTGTAGCACCATGTTTAATAAATTATAGTTTTAAAAAAAACTAAAAAACACGCTTTTATAAAAAATCCAACTGGAAAATAAATTTATTGTAAAAAAATGGTGTAGAAAATCTAAGTTTTTCCAGCTACGCTTGGTCGGGTAGGTGAGCTCACGGGCTCAACCTGAGAGAATTTGCTAACACTAGCCCTAGCAACCTAGCAAGAGTAGTGCTTCGCAGAATCTACCAACGGATCGTAATCGCGACTCACTGAGAAGATCCGGCGAGAAACTCAGGCGGCTGTGTCTATGGATTAGCTCGTCGAACTCTTCTCGTAAACGCCAAATTCGATGAGGACGGTGCTTGAGAGACCTAAAAGCACCGAGAGTGGGTCCGGGGGATCCGACAAGTCATCTTTCGGGCGACGCCTGCTTTGCGTTGCCCCGTCGCGATCGGATAAGAGCCACATACCAATTAGCATTATGATTACATGGTTAAAGCCTAAAGCCTTAGTAATGTCGAAGTATCAACGGTACATGTATTTATACAGCTGTCCAATATAAATAGACCGATCGTGAAACTAATTATTAATTTAATGACTTAAATGCATTTTGGTTCTCTTCGTATATCATAAGTAAGTTCTATCGGAGGTGGTCGACATAATTACCGGGTACAAGGCACGTACGGGCAATTGAACCCGAATTAGGACCCCTGTTTGGAACCGGAGATTGATGTACATACTTATATACGAATATATATACAGATATTAAACGCCCAGACAAAGAGCAAACCATCATATTCATCGCATGAGTTTTTGCCCGGTGTGAAAATTAAACCGCCAACCAATGTTTGACTCCATTCCGTTTTAACAACAACTTTATTTTCGTCTCTTTTGTGAGCATGTACCACCACTCTGCCCTTTACAGCCGCGAAGAAGTAATGTGGTGCCAATTTGAGAGGGGGAATTTTTGTTGCAGGAAATATGCAGCAAAAATTGGGATCTAATGGTGGCTTTTACATGGGCTATGCGTTCCTTCTCTTTGCCTTTGTCCCACATCATGTGGGGTTAGCAAAGCTCTACCTATTATCATGCTGCATAGGGATTTGGAAAGGGCTTTACGACCAGCCGCCCTCCTGACTTTATCCCTCCTTGGGTTTTATCTTCAAATATCCATTGCAACGAGCCGTAGGAAAGGCTCCCTCTATTAACAAAACCTAATTAGTGTATGCTTTATTGTACACTGATATAAAATAAACAGAAATGCCAAACGTTAAATACAAGAGTACAATATCAGTCTTATAGGACTATTCCGGCTACTTGCGGACTGGTAGGTGAGCTCACGGGCTCAACCTGAGTTGCTAACACTAGCCCTAGCAAGAGCAGTGCTTCGTAAAATTTACTACCGAATCAATAAACGATAATCAGCCGAGGCCTGAATAAATATGTTGCAATTGCCGACATCAACTTCAATTACGAAGCGTATGTACCTCTGCACGCGACGTGTAATTAAAGTGCACAGGATGCGCCCTGGATTATACCTATGATAACCTTCCATAACAAGGTTCCTGAAAATTCCCGCGTTTTGCAAAACCGTGTTATATGAGACTAGAAACCACATTGGATGGTGGTTACTCATGAACGTCAGCAATCCAAGAGGGACAGCCAAGTCACTGCCTATCACTGAGTACCTTTTACCTTTTTACTGGTGGTAGGACCTCTTGTGAGTCCGCGCAGGTGGGTACCACCGCCCTGCCTATTTCTGCCGTGAAGCAGTAATGCGTTTCGGTTTGAAGGGTGGGGCAGCCATTGTAACTATATTGAGATCTTAGAACTTATATATCAAGGTGGGTGGCGCATTTACGTTGTAGATGTCCATGGGCTCCAGTAACCACTTGACACCAGGTGAGCTGTAAGCTAAGCATTAAAAAAATAAAAAAAAGACAAGTCTCGTTGAAAAAAGGACGAATCATAGCGCTTGAGAAACCCCGTTAGTCCAAAGCCAGGTGGCTCTTTCAATTCGTCACTGCTTTGCGGCAGAAATGGCGGCTTCTGCGTGTCCTGGCTCAAATAAATCCACCACAGTAGTCACAGAGAATCTCGATACAAAAAAAAACGGCATTATAAGCGACGCGCCTACAATAAATACGTTTGTTTGAAGCGAATCGATATGTCATTACTAATTCATTGCCCGATCGTCCGTGCGACTGACCACACGCTATCCGTTCTGGTACTTATTTGTGGTGTTCAATGTGCCGCCAATAGGTTTTTTTTTATTGTTTAGATGGGTGGACGAGCTCACAGCCCACCTGGTGTTAAGTGGTTACCGGAGCCCATAGACATCTACAATGTAAATGCGCAACCCACCTTGAGATATAAGCTCTAATGTCTCAAGTATAGTTACAACGGCTGTGCCACCCTTCAAACCGAAACGCATTACTGCTTCACGGCAGAAATAGGCAGGGTGGTGGTACCTACCCGCGCGGACTCACAAGAGGTCCTACCACCAGGTTGGAACGGTTCACGGAAGTTATGTAGGTCGTGACGTAGAAATTTGGCCCGTATAGTTGAGGCTCGGAGGGGTTGATGCCGTGTTAATCGCGCAGTCGGGTAGGTACCTGGTAGATGGGTAGTCCTGCCTAATTCTGCGTCGGAATCGACGTCACGCTCCGTCGCGCCCACCTGATGTTAAGAGGTTACTGGAGCCCATAGAAATCTACTACGTAAATGCCGCCACCCACCTTGAGAGTCTAGTCTCACTTTTAACAGTACAACAGCTGCCCCCCCGCCCTTCAAACCGAAACGCATTACCAGGCAGAAATAGGCAGGGGTGGTGATACCTACCCACGCGGACTCACAAGACGTCCTACCACCAGTAAAATCGGACGACAATACCATTCAGGTAGCGGCATTGCGTAATTTCTTTAAAAGGGAAGAAAAGATTGGGAGAGTATTCTAAAAGCGAATCCACATTGAATACTATATTTTGTCATACATATACAATCCGGTAATGAAATTTCAATTATCAACTATCCACCTTGCTGTACTGATGTTAAGTCTCAAATCTACTTAACCTACCACAGCCTTTGAACGAAGTAATAAAACCGGCACTCATAAAACACACAAATGTCATTGAAAATATTGTCGTATTATCGATTTTAAGCAATGAACGATTATCTATATCTAACAAAGCGAAGAGAGTTAACACGTTGATTGGCGTGTAGGTCACCGGTGCCCTACGCGGCGCACTGAAGCAATTATATCGATATCTCTCTTCGATCTTAACGGCCGTCTGGTGTAGTGGTCACTGCACAAGGGGGTCGCGGGTTCGAATCCCGCCAAGGGAAGATATTTGTATGATAAATATAAATGTATTTTCCAAGGTTATGGATGTATATTAAATATATGTATGTGTAAAATAAAAATCTTTCATTTATTTCCGTTATCTGGTGCCTGTAATACAAGTTCTTTACGAACTTAGCACGGGACCAGTTAACGTGGCGAGATTGTTAGAAAATATTTATTTATCATTATTCATTTATCTTCTTACTGAGACGCGATTTTTAGAAAAGATCCCATCATCTCGTTTTCATCATCACACCGCCCGCCGCCGGAGTAGAGTTCATCACACTACCTAAAATCACTGTGTTCAACCACAATGCGTTTTCAAAGGTCTTGTGCTTGGACCCACAGGCACAGCCCACTGTGTTTCTCGCCGGATCTTCTCAGTGGCTCGCGATTCCGATCCGGTGGTAGATTCTGCGAAGCTTTCTGCTTTTGTTAGGGCTAGTGTTAGCAAATTCGCTAAGGTTGAGCCCGTGATCTCACCTACGCGTAGCTGGAATAGCCCCTTAGCCTGCCAGCAAATAGGTAAGGGAAAAAAGTTGTATTTCGATTATTAAATAAACAAATAAATAAATATTTTTTAACAATCACGCCACGTTAACTGTTCCCGCGGTAAGTTCGTAAAGAACTTGTGTTACAGGTACCAGAGAACGGAAATAAATGTAAGATTTTTATTATACACATACATATATTTAATATACATCCATAACCCTGGAAAATACATTTATATTTATTATCATACAAATATCCTCCCTTGGCGGGATTCGAACCCGCGACCCCCTTGTGTAGTGACCATGTCACTTACCACTACACCAGACGGCCGTTTAATTATTGACCGAACATTAGTGAACTTTAATAGGCTTTACGTGAAATCAAATCATTATCCATCGAATGTATCATTAAGGTTGATGCGCGCTTTTAAAAAGTAATTACATGAGTTAATTTTTATGGAATTAAGCAAATTCATTCAAGAAATTAATGGTTGAATGTCTTTTGAACATTCGTTGGATAATTATAAAATATCATAGCTAGAATTCAACAGATTTTCTAGGGCCATTTTTTCTTTACGATACCGATATATCGTAACCGATATCTGTCAATGCGATGTCTGGGCATGTTCAGTGGTTATGGGCCCATTACCATCGTAAGGGGCTATTTTATTACTACCACGTCTGATGGTAGCAATCAAACGATGTCTATGTACTGTTATTAACCGCGTCACCATCTATACCTGTGGCAGCAGCTATCATAGAACACAAATTATGCTATATTATGAATAGTGCTCTGAGGCATTGTTCGAGATGATACCATCATCTCGTTTTTGCCATCGCACCGCCGGCCACCGGAGTACAGTTCATTCATACTACCTGGAGTCACTGCGTTCATCCACAGTGCGTTTCCAGGTCTTTTTTGCCACGTACCATCCAGCTTTGGAATGAGATCCCCTCCACGGTGTTTCCCGAGCGCTATGACATGTCCTTCTTCAAACTAGGCTTGTGGAGAGTATTAATCAGTAGGCAGCGGCTTGGCTTTGCCCCTGGCATTACTAAAGTCCATGGATGACGGTAACCAAGAACCATCAGGTGGGCCGTATGCTCGTCTGCTCAAAAAGGCAATAAAAAAAATTGATGAGATACCTGAATTGCGCTAACAGCTTTATCAAATTTTGCAAACATAGCAAACATGTAAAAGTCGTATCAGGACTACAGCCGCTTAGATTTTACTGCTTTCTATGATATTCAAAACAGATCTGACGTAAAGGAGTGCACGGAAAATAAGCAATGGCGAGGTTTTTATCATTTGTATTCGTAAGGTCAATTTTACGAAGCACATTACGCAATTATATACAAAAACTAATTGACAATAATACTGGCCGGTACAAACGTCAAGTGATCTGACGTAGGCGTCACACGATGTTGAGCTGGGGTTAGTCATGTGCAACTTGCCTTCTTCAAACGAGGCTTGTGGAGAGTACTTAACGGTAGGTAGCAGTTTGGCTCTGCTCTGGCATTGCTGACGTCAATGGGCGACGGTAACCACTCACCGTCAAGGGCTGTATGCTCATCTACCTACATGGGCAATAAAAAAAATACAAACATATAAAGCGTCGATCTACTGAGTAATTCCAACCGCTCGGTGGAAGATTTTCTCTTTATAGTCATCCCTAAATAATGATTAACAACCTCAAAAAGGTTCGTTCTGTACAAAATGAAATTGAAAGTTTTTATTTTTGTTGTTTAGATAGATGGACGAGCTCACAGCCCACCTAATGTTAAGTGGTTACTGGAGCCCATAGACATCTACAACGTAAATGCGCCACCCACCTTGAGATACAAGTTCTAAGGTCTCAGTATAGTTACAACGGCTGCCCCGCCCTTTAAACCGAAACGCATTACTGCTTCACGGCAGAAATAGGCAGGGTGGTGGTAGTACCTACCCGCGCTGAATCACAAGAGGTCCTACCACCAGTACTTACGAAAATTATAATTTTGCGGGTTTGATTTTTGTTACACGATGTTATTCCTTCACCGTAGAAGTCAATCGTGAACATTTGTTGAGTACGTATTTCATTGGAAAAATTGGTACCCGTCAGCGGGATTCGAATACCGGTGCATCGCTCAACACGAATGCACCGGACGTCTTATCCTTTAGGCAACGACGACTTCAATATATTATAATATACTATAAATTTTTATAGCATAATTAATATTATTAGATATATAGATAAGAATGATAATAGAATAACATTGACTGGTTCGGTGGTAAGGTAGTTAGCACCGCTGACTGTTTTGCCGAGGGTCGTGGGCTCGATTCTTGCATCGGGCAAACATTCAGGTTTGTTCACTTTCATCTGGGTGTTTACTATCTATATACAAACATAACTATACAAGTAACTCATATATAAAAATGCATATCATCCTCTAGTGCCCATAACACAGGGAATCCTAAATTATTATAGTTGACGGTGGTTAGCACAATATTCTAATGTTGACGGATCATAACTAAGACGTCCGTCCGAAACGCAAAAAAAATGTAATGACAATTTAAAATAACGCGAGTTTAAGCCATAAAAGAAGTTTTAATCTGATGTCTAAGACACGCGCATCCCAAGAAGATACTGTTGACAGATTTGAGCGGATTGTTTGATCACATGATCGTGGTAAGAGACGACACGTGCCAACTTCTTAACAAAAACAAAAAAATAATAATACATTTTATGAGCGTGCGGTTTTTTTTTATTGCTTAGATGGGTGGACGAGCTCACAGGCCACCTGATTTTAAGTGGTTACTGGAGCCCATAGACATCTACAACGTAAATGCCGCCACGTACCTTGAGATAAAAGTTCTATGGTCTCATTATAGTTATAACGGCTGCCCCACCCTTCAAACCGAAACGCATTACTGCTTCACGGCAGAAATATGTAGGGTGGTGGTACCTACCCTGGTGGACTCACAAGACGCTCTAACACCAGTAAAAACTCTACTGCCCACTGAAGTTCTCCGCAGTGGCTCGCGATTCCGATCCGGCGGTAGATTCTGCGAAGCACTGCTCTTGCTAGGGCCAGTGTTAGCTGTTTGAGCACCGTGAGCTCACCTATATGTTAGGGCGAAGTTGAAATAGCCTCTCAAGGCTCTCAGCATAGGTAGGAAAAAAAGCCAGGGCGCGGCGTTTCTTTAACCCGCACACCGGCGCCGCGGCGCAGCCCGTCGCTGATACCGCGCTCCCCAAAAATTTACATTTTACAGCCTTGTAGGTACAAAATATTCGTTTTCGGAAGCGGTCTCCTAACACCCAGTATATTAAATAAGCTTTTGCCCACGACTTCGTCCGCGTGGAATTGTTCACAAATAATGCTTTATTTTAGAACAAATTTGGTTAGCATAAAAAAACGTTATAGTGAGCCAACCTTAACATATAGACATCTACTGTCGCGGACTTTTTTTAAATCTTTTAAAGGGGAACAATTCTGTCATACATTATTTTAGCGAAACTTTAACCGTTTCTGCAGCGCACGCAGCAGAAGCTCTCAAAAGGGAAAAAAACCCCGATTTTGAAACATTCTTTATTGGTGCTCCGCTTGTATTGGTCTTAGCGTGATGTTATATAATAATATATATAAGCCTATAGCCTTCCTCAATAAATGAGCTATCTGACACTGAAACAATATTTCAAATCGGACCAGTAGTTCCTGAGATTCGCGCGTTCAAACAAACAAACTCTTCAGCTTTATAATATTAGTATAGATTTGTATAAGTAATTAATTATCGCAATGACCACAAAAACTTAATTCAAATGTCGGAGATTGTGAAATTAAATGATTCCCACGAAAAATTAAAACGTGTTTTTTGTATTCAAAATATCGAATTAGGTATTTTTTGCGTTTAAAGTTATAAATAATGGTGATAGGGCGTGTGATGGAAAAGCTGTTGTATGATTGAGACTTCGAACTCATATCTGAAGTTGGCATTTACGTTGTGATGTCTGTGGACCACAGTAATCGCTTGATATAAATGCACCACTAGTTAAATAAGAAACAGATATTTTTTTACCATTATTATTATTATTACGCGCTGGGGTTCGGGATGTATAAAACTTTCTCCGAAATACGAATTAAAACTCTATTAAAAGCTTGGAACACTTAAAGAACACCTTACAGTCCGTAATTCACTTCTTCCGCTTCGCTTCGCTTCGATTAGTTCCGATCACTAACTGCCTTCGTGTCATCTCTGCAAGGCTTTTAAAGTCGATACGACATTCCTAGAATTATCGAGAACACTCTCGATAAGACCAGTCGTTTCGATTGTGTTTCCCCTATTTGATAATAAATGGCGTTACACTTCTCGAGCGTTCTCGATTTGACTAGTTCTTTTGATATTCGTTTCTGCTATTCGATGATAGATGGCGTTACTCTTACCCACGTAACTTGTCACCAAGAAACAAGTGATTTAAATGCCATTCACTATGTCATTGCTATCAGACTGTCGACCGTGAATCCTGAATTGTCCCCGCCAATACTGTCCAAAGCGATTCTAAAAGTATATGTATTTGCATTTGCAAAATAACGCGTTCTCATATTATTATGATTTTCCAAAAAAAATTACGAATTGTCGTCGAAGTTCGTCTTTTGATTTCTTTAGCAAGCAGTATGGATCAACTTTTACACATGTGTATATATTGACGTATATAGTATATTGTATATAGTGGACGCTCAGTGATATAAAATTTAAACATAATTTTATTAATATCCTTCTTTATTATTATTGTTTAGATGGGTGGACGAGCTCACAGCCCACCTGGTGTCAAGTGGTTACTGGAGCCCATAGACATCTACAACGTAAATGCGCCACCCACCTTGAGATATTAGTTCTAAGGTCTCAATATAGTTACAACGGCTGCCCCACCCTTCAAATCGAAACGCATTACTGCTTCACGGCAGCAATAGGCAGGGCGGTGGTACCTATCCTGGTATGGTCCTACCACCAGTAAGATACTTTTCAATTTCTAACAACAAATCTTTGCTGTAAGAAATTCGTTGGCAGTCCTACACGGAAACAATCGATTCATATTGAAACAGAAATCGATAGTATTGCGCGAGTAGTAGTGTGGGCGTGACGAGAAAATTAATTAATAATAGCCCACTGAGTTTCTCGCCGGATCTTCTCAGTGGGTCGCGTTTCCGATCCGGTGGTAGATTCCGCGAAGTAATGCTCTTGCTAGGATTCGTGCTAGCAACGTGATCAGGTTTGAGCCCCGCGAGCTCACCTACTAGTTAGGGTTACGCTGAAATGGCTTCTCAAGGCCATTCGCTTAGGAAAAAACAAATTGAATAATATGACATTAATAATCAAAACGGAAAAATCTTTATTTAGAATTTAACTAGCACTCCGACTAACGATTAATTTGGCGGTCCCTGCGAAAAGTAATTCAAAACGTGTCGGGTCTTGTAAAATGCTTTTTAAGATACAAACGATTTATCGATCCGTAACATTGTTTTAAAGGTCTTCCAACACGGACACGTCTTCGTCTATCAATTCAAGACTTTTTTATTTTTTTCGGGTTGGGTACCTAACCTCCTACGAGGTCCCCGCGCATAAGGGGCGCGCGGGGTATGTGAGACTCAACGATCTGCATAGTCTTGTGAGCAAACGGCGGGCCCAAGGATTTTAGGGTCCACCCACTAAACGACTCCCCTGCACTCTTAAACCCGACGTCCGATCCCCTCCGAGGTCAGAACCCGGATGAGGTAGGGGAGTTACCGCGGTCAACACTACAACCAGACGGCGCAGCTCACCCCAAGGACGCCCAGCCGACGGAGCCTTCGATGCGAATCGAAGGCTCTGAAACGTCGGCCATCTCGATACGGCAGCCCATCAGGCCGCCCAGATGGTGCCGCTGGTGTCCCAGAATACCCCGCTGGACCAGAACCAGCCTGCCGGGTCGGAACGCGATACCCCGCCAACCGGTCGCTCTATTTACTCCTCGGCAGCGCGCTAGAGTGCTGGTAACGTGCCGTGCGGCCTCTACCCCCTCAGATCGCCCCTTGACCTTCACCGGGGGAATTCAAGACATATTTGTTTTAACCTTTCTTTTGCCCTTTTAGGCAGACGAGCCTATGGTCCACCTGATGGTGAGTGATTACTGTCGCTTGACTTCAACAATACCATGGGAAGAGCCAAGCAGCTACCTGCTTTAAGTACTCCCCAAAAAACGCTATTATCTACCAGGTTTTTCGATTTTCACACTTCACTAGTTTTCGATATTTCTTGCGAGTAGACGGGTAGACGGTAAACGGATCACGGGTAGACTAAAGACTGCGGGATATTAGGAGCCCACATATCTGTCTACCCTCATTATAGTCAGTTGTTATCGCTGGACCTCACTGCCTTCACGCGAAACTTGGATTGTCGACAGTTTCTCAACGAGCACATTGCTATTCGCTAAGCTGCAAGCTATAACATAGGTTGAAGTTATTTTTTGTTAACCGAGGAGACTGCATCACGGATCACCCGATGTTAAACAGATTTCGGGACCGGAGTAGAGTTCTCCATTGTTCTTAATCCTGTTGATCCTACCAGGATATTAGTCAGAAGCAATAACATAATTGTATTAACGTAGGTCGGCAAATTTTTGAGGTTATTGCCTAGATGGGAGGTCTGGTTCGTGGTTCACCTGTCTTTTAGTGGTTAACGGAGTCCATAGATACCTATGACGTAAATGCCACCACCACCAATCCACCTTGAGACATGAGTTCTAAGATCTCAGTTTTCACAGCACAACGGTTGCCCCGCTCTTCAAACCGAAAAGCATTACTGCTTCACGGCAGAAACAGGCAGGGCGGTGGTGCCTACCCATGCGGACCCACAAGTCGTTCTACCACCAGTAATGAATCAAACAAAATTTTTGCGGGTTTCATTTTTATTACACGACGTTATTCCTTCACCGTGGAAGGCCGTCGTGAATAATTATCAAGCACGTATTTCATTAGAAAAATTGGTACCCGCCTGCGGGATTCGAACATCGCTGCATCGCTTGATACGATTGCGCACCGGGCGACTTAACCATAGACATAAAAAAGGTCAAGCGAAATGAAAGCGTTCAAATAATTACGTTTTTGTGTGTTTGTTCTACAGGAGACAAAATGGAAAACACGAAATCACCAAGCGAAGCGCCAATAAAGAAAGTCGGGTCACGACTGAACGAGCGCGCACCCCGCATCACGCTGCAGCATTTAGACAAACTCGGCCATGGTCTGGAGAAAGTCAGCCATCTCGTTGGCCAAACGTTGGACCAGCGTTCCGTGCTGGATCGGATTACCTTTGAAACGGAGAGGCTGAGTCACAGCGAAGCGTCGTCGAGACGTAACAGCGACGATGGAGGCAGATCCAATAAGGAAAGTCTTAGGGCAGGTTTGTGCTTTGTTTGTCTGGTTATAGTATCGACAGCGGGAGCCCCCTACTTTACCCTAGTTTTAAATTTGGACGTCTGATGATAGAGTGCAATGGAATTCACTTGGTGGGTAGGACGTGAAAATATCCTTAAGTCCTCCTCAGTCCTTTTACTGGTGGTAGGATGTCTTCTGAATCTGCACGGGTAGGTACCACCAACCTGCGTATTTCTGCCGTGAAGCAGTAATGCGATTCGTTATGAAGGGTAGCCGTTGTACTGTAAAAGCTGCTAAGACTTTAGAGCTCATATCTCAAGGTAGGTGGCGGCATTTACATTGTAAATGTGATTTGTTGATTTACATTGGGCTCCTGCAACCGCTTAACATTAGGTGGGCCGTGAGTTCATCCACCCAAATAAGCAATAAAACATCCACAGTAAGCTCCCAACATTTGCAAATACCCCAACCCTGTCTCTTCCCTTGGATGTCGTCAAAGTCGACTAAGAGACTCGCCAGAATATGGGCACTAGTGTTCTCTGAATATTACTCCAACATACGGCAATCACCAATTGGCGTTTATTGGCCATTACGTACCCAAATTCACCGCACGGGTTGGCGGTACCTTATATATGTTTTTAGGAGTACCAGTTTGAACGAGGAGACAACAAGTATAAAAGGTTTAATTATTTCACCACGGAAGACGTTTGTGAACTATTCTTAAGTTTGCCTTGAAACGCATTGCGTTAGAACAATGTGTGCCAGTCTGCGGGATCCTAACACTGGTATAGCTGCCTCTCTCAATGCGAATTAACCGACCGTTTTGTATAAGTGTATTTCCCTACCTATTCTAGTGACCTCGAGGGGTCATACTATATTCATTGAAGGAGTAGGTAAGCTCACGGGGCTCTAACCTGGCGAATTTGCTAACACCAGCCCTAACAAGAGCAATGCTTCGCTGAATCCACTACCGGATCGGAAACGTGACCCACTGAGACGATCCGGCGAGAAACTTAGTTAATTATATGTGAGGGGATATTTTTATCAGAAACAAATAACTCAATTACATAATGAGCAGTTGGTAAATTTGACAAGATTATTTCGCTTCCTTGCACAATAATATAATCCAATTATTTGAAGATTTATAACTATGTCAAAGAACGTCTACATTGTGAAACTATCACACACGTCACATTTATTTTGAAGGACCCCTACAACGAATCAAGGTAGATGATATGTTATTCTAATTAAATATGTGGGTCGTCTTACCATAATTGAAGGGCACGGTATTTAGCTAGTAATTAAGTTTGACAATAATAAAATTATATTTAATGATCGCATAGTGGTTTTAAATGTCTATTATTTAACTGGCTTCAATACGGATATTTTATATTTCTTCGTGTATTTGATATCGGGTTTATTTAATGTTAATAAATAATATTACTAATAGGTAAGTAACAATGATTTACTAATGAATGCGTCGTCCATGAGCCCGCCCACCCGCCATGACTGGTGGTAGGACCTCTTGTGAGTCCGCACAGGTAGGTACCAGCACCCTGCCTATTTCTACCTTGTAGCAGTAATGCGTTACAGTTTGAAGGGTAAGGCAGCCGTTGTAACAATACTTAAGACCTTAGAACTGGTATCTCAAGGGGGGGGGGGCGCATTTACGTTGTAGATGTCTATGGGCTCCAGTAACCACTTAACACCAGGTTAGCAATAAAAAAAATTAAAAAAGCTCGCGAACTGGAAAGTAGTCGTGACGTCCGAAATCATGAAATGAGAAAAACAGTTTTAGCTTTTAGTAAAATCTGGAAAAACCTGTTACATAATAATAATGAGTGGGAACAAATAGCGCACGGCCCCAAATTGCGATTCTCTGTGCTATGAGAACGCATTCCTTGGACAGCTATGAGAACCAATGTCTCCATCCTCGAAGAGTTGAAGGTCACCAAGCGCCTGCTGACTATGTGCCAGGAAAGGATCCGGAGTTTCTTTGGGCACATAATGCGATCCTCATTGCACAGCCTGGAGAAACTCACAATTCTCGGACAGATGGAGGGGAAGCGCGCTAGAGGAAGAGCGCCAGCTAGATGCGTTGACCAACTCAAGGAGGTGACTGGAGGCCAGATATGGGGAGCGGTACATATGGCGCAGAACCGGACCGAGTGGAGAAGATTGACATACAGTCACGATCCTCAGCATTGAGGGAACGACCAGAAAGAAGAAGAAGAAGAAGAAAGTGCTATGAGTATCACTACATATACGTTTAAATATATACATAAATAGACAGGGCCGAATTTAAACTTAAAGCCGCTCCCAGGCACCGGAAAAAGATCCGCGCCAATACTGGAATTTTACTTATAGCCCGAGAGTCCGTGGGCGAATACCTGTATGTGTTTGACCAGACCTGAATTTTTGTAAATTATATTTTTTTCATTATTTATATTTAGTAAATTATAAATCTAATTTAACTTCACGAGCTAAGAAAATTTTACAATAAATCGGAAATTTTAATACGCGTTTATTAGCTTCAGACGTAACGGAATCTTTGAACATGATTTTGACCCCCTTCAAAACGTCGGTTTAACTCGTAATTTGATGTACTTATTAAGTACCGATGACAACTCAATATAAAAAAAATTGAAAAAATTGAAATTCGACTAAAAAATAAATAATAGTTTAAAAAAACTAACAATACGCTTTTATAGAAAATCCAAGTAAAAAATAGAATATATAGATATATAATAGAAAATATAAGAAAATAAATTTGAATTAAAAATAGTGTAAGAAAAAATGATCTTATTGTAAAAAAGCTTGGGGTGCTTTTCAGGATATAATCAAAATAACCCTTCTACTCATATCTGTTCATAAAATATTTATAACTACTGATACCATGCACCCCACGCTTTTTTTTACAATAAAATCATTTTTTCTTACACTATTTTTAATTCAAATTTATTTTCTTATATTTTTTGGTTGAATTTTGTATAAAAGCGTATTTTGTTAGTTTTTTTAAACTATTATTTATTTTATTCAATCTCCATTGCGCTGTGTTACAGACGGCACTAGCTCGGAGCCTCCCACGGCCAACGTGACCAATCAGAACGCGTGGAATGACCTCGCCAGCTCCACGTCTACGACCAGAACTGAATTGAGTCTATCAGACAGCGCAATGGACGAGGTAATATTTTTTTTTATTGCCCTTGTTGGCAGAAGATTATACGGCCCACCTGATGGTGAGGGGTTACCGTCGCCCATGGACTTCAGCAATGCCAGGGGCAGAGCCAAGCTGCTGCCTACCGCTTAATACTCTCCACAAGCCTCGCTTGAAGAAGGACATGTCATAGCGCTCGGGAAACACATTCTTTCAATTAACCCTACTATCACTAAAGCATTTTTTTTTATGAATGAGTCATTCCTGGTGGCCCAGAAGCCTTTCCAGTTTCACCAAGGCAGGTGGGCAATCAAACACGCAGCCATGAGGGCTTTGCTAACAGCTGCCCGAACGCCTCCAAAGGAGACCTAACAACTCGAGAGCAAACTGCTTCGTGAATGAATCTACTACCAGATCGTAATCGCGACCAGCTAAGAAGATCCGGCGAGAAACTCTCCGGGCTGATGCATGAATTAGGTTGCACGTCGAACTCTTTGCAGATTTCCACGGGTACGGTTACGGGGTCCCTAAGCCTGCTCCCAGTGTTAGAGCTGAAGGCATCTAATACAAGAGTCATTGGATCTGATGGATCAATTAGAATGTGTTAAAGAATCTATGCTCATGTAATTGTGTATGACCTAGAACAGTTTTTTTCTGTAGATGAATAAAAGATCTCACCTGTTTTATATAATGCAAAGCGCATATAGACATATTAATATCGAAATCTAAATTGTAATTACAATTAAACAGATTTTGATCTCACGGTGGTATCTGTCGATTTGAAGATAGCACAGCCTTATATAGCACCCTCATCCCTTCACGTGGACGACTTGAGGCTACTTAGGGATTCACCAGACAATGGACAGCAGTGTTCTCTTTGTACCATAATGCATTTCCAAGCGGCATTTACTTTGGTAGGGCGTATTAAAAGTCTCCAAGATTAGGTACTACCATTCTCGCTATTTTGGTTTGTTAAACAATATAATTCAGACTTTAATTTTTATTCGATTCACACTTGACAAATTGGGCGCTATGTGGTATTGAAGGGCATAGACTTGACGCATCTTCCGATGCCCCACGATCTATCCCTGCTGTCAATTCTGCTGCACTAATTTAAGGAATTTTCCACTTTAATCCTGATTTTGTCACTACACCTCAGTACCACCACCACACCCATCTCCACAAACCCACCTCCACTTGACGCGCCAACTTGTACCGTCCTCCTTTACTTGCACGAAGAGACATAATACGAACTGGTTTTCTTGCTGTGAAACTTGTCTAAAGAAAGCTACTGATCCCGCGTTCTTGAAGTATCACGATGAAGATCCACGAAACTCCAAGCATTCTTTCATCTTAGTATCATAGAACCACTGTACACTATCCATCTAGGCAATATATAAAACTCGATTCGGTATACAGGCTTCAGATCCTCGCCGTAGGAGCCACGAGTCGGCCCTACCAGGTACTCCGATGCACGCCAGAACAATGTGGAAATCAACTGACTCGCTCGCCCCGGAGTCGGCGTTTGGAACCTCTCTGGCAGACATCATGGAAAGCCCTGCTAACAAGGTAAGCGCATATCGGTCTTATTTGCCGAGAGCTTTGTGGACGAGTGTGAAAAATTTGTGTGGTCTTCAATAGACTCCGAGAAGCGGATTTCCTGGCACTTTCCCATGACGAGTTTACACGTCAAACTTAATTGACTGGTTAAAATCCTGGCACCTCTCCGTATCGTGTAAACACTCTTCTTTTTCTCCACCTTATCCCACTAGGTGGGGTCGGCACAACAAATTTTTCTCTTCCATTCTATTCTATCAGCCGTCATCTCAACACTCATTCTTCTCTCTCTCATATCGTCATTCACACACTCCATCCATCTCTTCTTCGGTCGACCTTTTCCCCCTATACCTTGCACTACCATTTCCATACATCTCCTAGTCATATGCATCTTCTCTCTACGCATCACATGTCCACACCACGCTAACCATTCGCTCTTTATTTTGTTGCTTACCGGGGCTACTTTCACACTTCCTCTCGTGTTGTCATGTATACACGTCAAACTTAATTGACTGGTTAAAATCCTGGCACTTATCCGTGACGAGTATACACGTCAAAACTTTAATTGACTGCTTAAAATCCTGGCACTTCTCAGTGTCGAGTATATACGTCAAACTCAATTGACTGATTAAAATTCTGGCACTTCTCCATGACGAGTATACACATCAAACTTAATCGACTAGTTAAAATCGTTCATAGCCTAAATATTGCTTGGGTGAATAATTGTGTTATTAGTGTAGTACCATTTTCGTATGATTTGAAGTATCATTTCCTCTATTTTACACAACATATGTTTTACAGAGCATACCCATTGAAACGGAAGATAACAAGGTACATGTCTGTTTGTGAACGTCCCCTTCTACTATATGCTCTTCCTGTAATCTGATGTGACGGAATCTTTGAACGCGTTTGACAGACTTCTAGACGTCCTTAACTAAATAGTTTGCAAACGCGCCAAGGACTGATGTCGATATAATATCCCTGTTATATCGACATCACTAATAGAATAGTATTCTAAGTTTACCATTTTTTTTAATTGCACTTTTTTAAATTGGATTGACGAGATCACTGCCCACCTGGTGGTAAATGGCTACCGTAGCCCATAGATATCCACAACGTAAATGCAGTCACCCGCCTTTAGATATGAGTTCTAAGGTCTCAGTATGGTTACAACGGCTGGCTCACCTTTCAAACCGAAACGCATTACTGCTTCACGGCAGAAATAGGCAAGGTGGTGGTACCTACCCGTGCGGACTCACAAGAGATCTTACCACCAGTGTCACTATCAGAATGCAGTGATTAGTTTAAATTATTGGTTCAGCTTGGTATAATAGCGTATTTTTATACGACAGCCTTGCGAAGGAGGGCGGTTTTTATCCGAACGTAAAAGTATTTGGATGCGTGGGCGCTTGCTTAATTCATTAGCATGCGTCACTAATTGAGCCTTTCGCTTGATTTCAAGTGAATCTAAGGTTTTGAAGTTGATAAAACATAAGCTAAAATTCGGTTATTGTAGAGTAGTTACCGAGGAAGCCGGTGGTCGTGACGCTGGCGGCCGCCGGTCCAGCGTCTATGGGACGCCGGGATGGATGTAATGTGCTCTGCGTCAACCCTGTCCCGCCGTCTCAATAGCCCCGACTGGGATCCGGCCCGGTCCGATGTAGGGCGCCGGTTGTTAGTGGCAGGAGTTTTTAGTGAGGTTCAACACCCACATACCCCACCTGCCGCGCGAGTGGGGATCCGGCGGTTGTATCCTGTGAAAAAAATAAATTATAGAGTAGTTAGATAACATGCTCAAAGTGATGAGTTTATAAAAAAAATGCAGGGTCGTGAAGTACTGTGAAATTTTACTATAGGCGCTAACTAGACCCGCAGGGAACAATAACGAGAATCAAACAGTACCGTCCCGACAGATCCACCTCCGAGAAGACATCAGATCCATCCATTCGGACAGCTCCGACGAAAGGAAGCCGCGCGGGTGGCGCTACGTCAGAAACCTCACTTCGGCAGCGGGGGGGCTCGTTAATAAGACCAAGGACGCTGCCGCATTACCCGGTACACCCCTTCCCAGTTTCCAGGTGCGAAATTCTGATTTAAACCTTCGTAACCACATTTTAGAAACTATTTATTAACGGGTTCCTCAATGCTATGCTTAATACCGCACTCCTAATCCATACATCAGCCCGCTGAGTTTCTCGCCGGATCTTCTCACCGGGTCGAGATTCCGATCCGGTAGTAAATGCATTCGCGAAGCAGCTGTTAGATATCCTTCGGAGGCGCTCGGGCAGCTGTTAACAAATCCCACCCCGCTTGGCTGAGTCTATGCTCGCTAACCTGTCCTGGTGAAACTGGCCTCCGGGCCACCAGTAATCCTTCTTTCATACGATGCTTAGTTTTAATCAGGTACCGAAATTCCGTCTTTGCGAGAGCAGAAAAATCTGTCTACCCTCTTTCTTTCTTAGGCCATTTTTGATGTTACCACTGAAAACAACGTTATTATGTAGGGCAGAGGTAAAGTGCTCTATGTAAATGAAAAAGTGTCTTTGGCTTAAAGCTCGTACATTCATATCGTACCACTTGACAGGGCGGGCCAGCCTTGGTGTTATATTAATAAGACTTTAACCTCAGGTCTCAATGTGGCTCCGGTGACCAACATAACCAGACCTTACTCACGCAGGTAATAAATGAGTAAGAGACCCCAAAAATTTGATGTAAGATATTAATTATCAAGACCGTCCCTTGCCTCTTGGAATGGGAATGTCGTAAAAAAAATCCCTACCTAAGCTTATGGCCTTGAGAGAACCTTTCAGCGTAACCCTAACAAATAGGTGAGCTCGCAACATCGCTAACACTAACCGTAGCAAGAGCAGTGCTACGCAGAATCTACCACCGGATCGGAAACGCGACCCACTGAGAAGATCAGGCGAGAAACTCAGTGGGCTGTGTCTGTAGGTTAATTTACTCGCCGAGCCCTTCCTCGGAAGTGACGGGTTCGACGAGAACGATGACTTGTGCTTGAGGAACCTAAATGCACCGTTAGTGGATTGGAAGGATCCGAAATGACGTGATCTTGTAGTAAAAGACGAACTGAACATTAAAATTCCTCATTATCTTGGTCATCCTCGGCTGCAGCTGAGTATCAGGTTATAATATAATAATAATAAGCCTTTTATTCAGGTTAAAAAAATAAAATTCTTGTACCATCAACGGCTATGTGATTTTATATTACCAAGTGAGCAAATGTTAGCAACTTCATGTGACATCTTGAAGTCAGTGAAAATGACGTTCAAAGATTCCGTTACACAGATATATAATTACAGGACGAGCCAATGAAAACGTTTTAAAAGACACTAACTTTTTTTTTATTGCCGTATAGGCAGACGAGCATACGGCCCACCTGATGGTGAGTGGTTACCGTCGCTCATGGACGTCAGCAAAGCCAGGGGCAGAGCCAAGCCGCTTCCTATCGTTGATTAAATGGTTTCTTCACGTTTCAGTCCAAGCCGGAGGACCAGGCCCCGGAGAGCCCGAACAAACCTGACAGGAAGCACTCGCTCCCGAGAAACCCGAAGGAAAAAGACGAAAGCCTTGGCGAAACAAGCCCTGAAGTGAGTATTGGAACTACAACACTAAAAGAATAGGAATGACTCATACTTGGGTTGTGCGTTGTCGGCTTAACTTAACGACCCCATCTCGTGCGTGTCTTAAGTCGACTAGTGAATAGAGAATTAGCAACAGTGCTCTCTGAATATTACGATAGCGTAATTAAATGTAAATTAAAATTGTTTATTTCAAAAACACAGTCCATGTCCAGATGTACGGCCGCCTATATCGTTCTCTGTATTACTCATGGATATTTCTAATAACACGGTAGACAATTATGATGTAAGATCCGCTTTTTAATACATTGTTTACCACCGTAACTGCGAAACAAGGTTGAGTAAGCCTCTCCCTCCCTCGCTTGCCTCGCGGTTCGCTAACAAGACCCTAGACTTGGTTTAGGAAAGAGATGAATATATATCTAAGAGGTACTGTTTGTAGGTAAACGACAAAGGGAAGATCTTGCACCGAGCGGGTATTATTGGGTATTAAGTGATTACTGGAGCTCATAGACATCTACAACGTAAATGCATAAACAACCTTGAGATACGAGTTCTAAGGCCTCGGTATAGTTACAACGGCTACCCACCCTTCGAACCGAAGCGCATTACTGCTTCACGGCAGAAATAGGCAGGGCGGTGGTACCTACCCGTGCGGACTCACAAGAGGTCCTACCATCAGTATTCTGTGATGGCTACCGCTACACTATTAAGACGGAACGCTCAATTGAAAACGTGATACGTAGTCTTAGACACCGTCGTGCATCCGTATCAAGCAATTTTTCTAATATAATAAGTACTCAATTGTTTCCAGGGATTAGAACCGGAGTCTTTGATGTTTCGCGACGGCAGACGACGAATAGACATGGTTTTGGCTTACGAGGAGGAAGACTACGGTGTTATGACGGAAGCTGAGGCGAAGAAACGAGATTACAGAAGAACATTCCATGTAATGTATTTCCTAGGTGCAAAGGGCAAAGCCATACCTGTCTTTCGAAGCGATACCTGCTTCGTGGTTGCGTTAGACGGTCGGGATGAGGATAATGTAAGGATCTAATGTAAGGACATTACCCTCATCCCGAGTCATTAGGTCCGATGTTTTGTCTGCTTCAAAATTCAATCTAACACCACTATAGTGAGGTGTAATGTAAGGTGATGTTCTAAAAATGCTTGGATGGACTGTGCGAGAGAGATATATGTAGAGAGTATCATCACGCATGGTGATGACCTGTATGGAAAATGGAAAGAAACTACAAAAGGGAACATGCCTCGCTGACTCCACATAGTAGGATAAAGACAAGAAGAAGAAGTTTTAGAGTAGAGAGAGCGAGAGAAAGAGAGAGAGAGAGAGAGAGAGAGAGAGAGAGAGAGAGAGAAAGAAGAATAGCAAAGTGCGCATTTTACTGCTCTTACCATTGAACAGAATCTATTAGCGTCATCTAATAATTTAGTAAAATATAAAATAATCAACTGATTATTACCTATTTCTACTAGTGATATAATTACGACAACCCGGTCCATTTTTGCCTCGAAGCAGTAATCTGTGCCCGGTTTAAAGGTTAAGCCGTTGTAATGTATGTAGAACTGTGATTTAGAACTCGTGCCTCAAGGTGGATGGGACCGGTTGCCACTTAATTCAGGTAGGTCATTCGGTCGCCCTTATCCAATAAAACAAAGCCGGTTTTCTGTTCTCCTGAGAACTTCGTAAACACAGTTAGTCATTTCAATGTACCAGTCGCAAGTGCCATTCCAACATCTCCGACTGTAACCGAAGAACTTTTACAGGAAAATTTAATTAAGGAAGGCTTAGAACTGGAGCTGGAGAACAAATGCCTGTCTTTCGACGAGAAGACCTGGTTCTTGAAGATCCACATACCGTGGAAGACCGAGATGAGACTGGCCGAAGTTATTGGCATGAAGCTACCGACTAAGAGGTTCATATCAATATCTGTCCGAGCTTGGGTGAGTTTGTCCTTATATAGAAGTCAATCTGAATTGGAGAACTTGGGAGATGATGAAGAATCAGTTTGGTACAGAGGCTGTGCCACTTCACAAACCAGAACGCAGAATGCCTTAGCGGCTGAAATAGGCAGAACGGTTGCTCCGACTCGCCCATCAACACTTGGTATATATTAATTGGTCTCTCAAAACCGGCCCATCAATAGAACCGATCAAATACAATTATTACAAGCAATCGTATCCTTGTAAACACAGTCCATCAATATCCATATCTTTCGTTAGAGCGACGAGAAGCAAGTAGAGCGAGACAAAAAATGGTATTCAAAATGGCGTCGGATATGGAAACAGATTTACGAGTACGAGCACAGTAGGATCGAGCCTGAACCTTCCTTCTACGCGGCCACAGAAAACAAATGCGTTAGGAGAGAAGAACAGTATGTATGAATGTTTCCTAACTTTAGTTAGAAACTTTTTTTTATTGCTTAGATGGGTGGACGAGCTCACAGCCCACCTGGTGTTAAGTGGTTACTGGAGTCCATAGACATCTATAACGTAAATGCGCCACCCACCTTGAGATATAAGTTCTAAGGTCTGAAGTATAATTACAATGGCTGTCCCACCCTTCAAACCGAAACGCATTACTGCTTCACGGCAGAAATAGGCAGAATGGTGGTACCTACCCGCGCGGACTCTCAAGAGGTCCTACCACTAGTAACCAGTAACCTCGAGGGGTTATGGTAACTTCACCACGTGAGTTCAACGGGGCTTAGCTTAAAGGACTTTGCTAGCATTTGCAATCTCGGACCTTTCTGTAACTACATAAGACAGCATTGGAACAATACTTCGGGACATCCCTTAACATGGTCGCTGCTAACAAAATTAATGATGCAGTTCACGCACCAGGCGTCGACGCCGTAGACAGGTCCTGATAGATCCTTTTGGTCTTCTCTCTATACTGTTGCTAGCTGATAGTACTGCTAAATAAATGTTCCACCAAAGTACAACTTAAAACTGTATTAGCACTTAGAACACTTAAATATTCTCAATCCGCTTCTTCCGCTTCGCTTCAGGTGATTCGTTCGCTGTTTCGCTTCCAATAGTTCCGATTACTAACTGACTGCGTGCCATCTCTGCAACGCTTTTATAGTTGAGACGAAATCCCTAGAATCATCGAGAATATTCCACAAAAGTCTAGTATTGTGTGTTTCCGCTATCTGACAATAGATGACTTGTAATTCTCGAGCGTTCTAGATGCTACTAGATCCTTCGATATTCGTTCGACTATTCGGCGATAGATGGCGTTACTCTTACCAGAGTAACAGTACTACCGCTAGCAGCAACCAAAGAAATCGTCATACTCGTCAAATAGTGACATTTAGCCCATAGCATCATCCTCTTTAATTTCCCGGCGGATCTCAGCGGTTCGCAATCTGGTGGTAATTACACCCTCAGCAGTTAATTCTGAGCTGTTAGCAAACTCTCTCCGGCCGAGCCATAGCTTGTTCTCTCCACCCGGCTTAGCTAGAAAGGTTACGGAGCCAAAATATATTGCTATCACGTCATAATTTTCGGTTTTTATTGGTATAGATAGCAGGGCTCATGAATCTCCTAATAATAAGTAGCTAGCAGAGCCCATGGATATCACGTCATTGTCTCAACCAAACGTGTAGAAGTAAAAAGCAGCATTTACCTTAACACCGACGCGGTGACGGTTCCTTAGCGCGTATAGTCTTCGTCACAACGTAGGAATACTTCGTTTGAAGAAGTACGCGTCATGACGCTCATTATGACCCTTGTGATCTGTTCCAGGTTTCTGGTGAAAGACCGTCACACCCAGTTCTCGCCGGCACAGAGAAGTCTATTGGTGATGCAGATATTATTAAGAGTTAGATATGACAATACTGAAACTAAGGTGAGGGTGTATTGGTGGTAAAGATTTTAGTCAAGAGTAGGTTTGGTTGGTCTCGGCTTAGGGCTAGACAGCCTTGGTTGTACCATAAAATTAAGACTTAGACCTTATGGCTGGCGACATATATTCTATGTCTATAGATTTGGGTGTCTATGCTTCGAGAACTCGGTATCAAGCAGCGTTTATTATCTTTGGTATAATCTCGTATCCTCACCTTTTTGGTGACGTATGTCGTCGAGGCTGTTGAGCGACTTGTGGTCCAAGAAAAGGTTGAGGGTACCACGCCACGAGGTAGATCGCCTATGTGATGGACTGATCAGATAAAAGCGTCAGTAAATGACTCATCATCACATGAACATGAGTGCACGAGGAAGGCGGCCATCAGATGTTCCAAGTTCCTTTCTGTTTCTGAACGACCTTGTATACTTTCCAGATGGGCATACGGAGGCTACTGAACGACGGGACATATCTAGGATGCTTCCCCCTCCACGAGGGGAGGTACGACACTGACTCGGCCGACGGTACGGTCACCGATCGAAGAGTGAGTCTCATGCACCTATCAAAGGTCGAATCTGCGTCATAAAAGGAACTCTACAAAGCGCCTTTTCTCTCTTTCTAGCACAGGTGAACGATCTCGCGGCTCACTTAAGTTAGGCCCATAGGCATCGCAACATGACCTCGTCACATACCTTGACACTTGAGGTCGTTTTAATTGTGTGGTCGAATCTGATATTCGAAGTAAATCTGAAATTTGAAGGGTGGAGCAATCGTTGTAAAATATGATTAACGCTTCGAGCTCAAGTTGTTGACAGCATTCGCATTACCGTGAGGTCGCTCACTTGTGTACGAATAAAAAACAGTTTTATAACTTCTCGAATATGTGAATATGAATTTTGACTTCCACGGTAAAGGAATAACATCGTGTAATAAAAATTCAACCCGCAAAATTATAATTTGCTTAATTACTGGTAGTAGGACCTCTAGTGAGTCCGCACGGGCAGGTACCACCGCCCTACCTATTTCTGCCGTGAAGCAGTAATGCGTGTTTCGCTTTGAAGGATGGGGCAGGGTAGGTGGCGACATTTACGTTAAAGCATCTAAGTAATTAAAAAAATGTCCACGCAATGATTGACTTGTATGAGCGACGGTAGACATTAACTAAACTGCACGCAATGTATTAGGAAATCAACACAGGGTCAATGCTCCATGTTCACGCGTCTACACTGTCGGTTCACAAAACATCAGTCGGCAAACGGCAAAGCTTAGCAAATGCTTTTCCTTTAATAGTTTCATCTTTCAGTTGCTGTACTTAGAATGGGCCAGACCCTCGAAATGGTTCAAGAAGCAGCCCCTCTGGCTGGTCCGAAGATATTTCGGGGACAAAATTGGCCTGTACTTCTGCTGGTTGGGGTTCTACACGAAGATGCTGTACGCTCCGGCCATTGTCGGGACGCTGTGCTTTCTGTACGGACTGGCCAGCATGGAATCTGGTGATAACATTCCTAGGTAATCTTTGTTGGGTATGTGGATTAACAACAACGTCACAGTCTACATTTACACATCTCAATTGGACCACGGCTGCCACGCCCTTCAAGCCGAAACGCATTACTGCTTCACGGCAGAAGTAGGTAGGGCGGTGGTACCTACCCGCGGGGACTTACAAGAGGTCCTACCACCAGTAAAAATTCACGGGGCTCAACCTGAGAGGATTATCACCATCTGCCTTAATAGAGCAGTGCTTCGCTGGTTCTACCACCAGATCGAAATCGCGACCCATTGAGAAGATACGTTTCGGTTTGAAGGGTGGGGTAGCCGTTGTAACTATACGGAGACCTTAGAACTTAGATCTCAAGATGGGTGGCGCATTTACGCTGTAGATGGCTTAACACCAGGTGGGCTGTGAGCTCGTCCACCCACCTAAGTGATAAAAAAAAGTGTCTATCGGGCCGATAAAGCTTGATTAGGTGTAGGGTAGGAAAAGTTGGTGTAATACTCGGATGAATTGGTTATTCACATACTTTCTGTCGAATGCACTCGATGGCACTGTGGCGTCATGATCACGTATACCATCGTCCATAATCTATAGTCAAATAAGCGTTGCATAACACCAGTCCGCCGTTTAAACTGTCAGCAAAGCGTTTTCTTCTGCTTTATTTTGCTTTTGACTAGTAATTCCCTTTTCAGTCAGGAGATATGTGACCTCAAGGGCCCTGGGAACACCACGCTGTGCCCTCTGTGTGACAAGGCCTGCAAATATCAGACCCTGGCCGATTCGTGTCTGTTCGCCAAACTCACTTACCTCTTCGATAATCCAGCGACAGTGTTCTTCGCGATATTCATGTCTTTTTGGGGTGAGTTTTATTTTTAAATATACCTTCTCTTTTAAGCAGATGAGCTTACAGCCCACGTGACGGTTAGTGGTTATCGTGGCTTATGAACCGCAGCAATGCCAGAAGCACAGTCAGGCCGCTGCCAGTGGTATGCTCGCCTGCCCCCAAGGGCAATAAAAAAGAAAAAGTCGTAAATTCGACGATATTTTGAAAGCGCCTATAAACGTCTGGGCAGAACACCAGTCAGATGGTCAAATCTGGTTAAGGAAGTGGTTGGTAGTCTATACCATGCGGTCCATGCCACCCATGATCGAACACGGTGGAGGAAACTCACATGTGGTCGCGATCCTCAGCAGTGAGGGAACGATGATGAAGAATAACCATCTTTTAGAAGAATCGTCTACAGTATGCGGCTAGGCTGTGCCTCTAGTTTTGCTGATGTCCATGGACGATGATAACTAATTCCCACCAGACGGCTTAAGTGGTCACCTGGCTACATTAATAATTTTACGCGCTGGGGTTCGAAATAAATAAAATTCCACCAAAGTACAACTAAAAACTGTATTCAACACTTAGAACACTTTAAATTGCTCAATTCGCTTCTTCAGCTTCCCTTCAGATGATCCGTTCGCTGTTTCGCTTGGAGTAGTTCTGATGGACTGCTGCATGCCATCTCTGCAATGCTTTTATAGCCGACACCACATCCCTAGAATTATCGAGAATATTCCACACATCTCTAGTATTGTGTTTCCGCTATCTGACAATAGATGGCGTTGTTCTTCTCGAGCGCTGTAGGTGCTACTAGATCCTTCGATATTCGTGTGACTATTCGGCGATAGATGGCGTTACTCTTACCGGCATAACAGTAATAAAAAGCCTACTAGATGGATTAAAAATAGCATTTATTGTATTCGCTTATGTATTATTTAGCCACAACATTTCTGGAGCTCTGGAAGAGGAAGCAGTCCGTGCTGAGATGGGAGTGGGACTTGGGTGGCGTCGACTATGTACGTTTGTTTCGACTTTAATAACCGGTAACAAATCAAGGGACGCAAATTAGGATTTGTAATGGGTATCAGAGACTGACACACATACATACTTATATACGTTTAAATTCATATATAGATAATAAACACCCAGATACAGAGCAAACAAACCTGTTCATCACAAGAATGTTTGCCCGATGCGGGAATCGAACCCCTGTTATGCATCAATCAGGACCGCTAGCTACTGTACCACAGAGTCAGTCAAACAACAACAACATTGATATTATTGATGACATTGATGATATTATTCATAGACTAATCATCCCCTATGGGTATTCCTCAAACTATTTTCATTTCTGTCCTATTACGCATCGAAAATGCACCCTCATATGTCACGTGGATCGTGAGTTCTGACCCTTCAGACTTTCGCAAAAGTGTACAATGCATGACCCGCTTAATCCAGGACGAGGACCCTCGGCCAGAGTTCGAAACCTCAGCGAAGACATTCCGCACCAACCCTGTGACCAGGGAGAAGGAGCCTTATCTACCAGTCTGGCAGAAGACCATGAGATACATCGCGACGAGCAGCGCAGTTTTGTTTATGGTAAAGGATTTTTTGGTGCTCACAAGAACTATGACAGGGACATGGTCTAAGCTGTTCAGAGAGAGAGAAAGAGGGCGAGTTAGACAGAGAAAGGAAAAGGGTATAGAGAGAGAAGGAGAAAGGGTATATCGCTTACATCCAAACACCCAATTTACGAAGCCCATAGTTTACTTGTACACCTCTTAATCAAATAGAGTTTATCTATACTGGAGCCACTGCGTTCATCCGCAGTGCGTTTCCAGAGATGCTTTTTGCCACGTACCATCCGGCTATGGAATGAGATCCCCTCCACGGTGTTTCCCGAGCGCTATGACATGTCCTTCTTCAAATGAAGCTTGTTGAGAGTATTAAGCGGTAGGCAGCAGCTTGGCATTGCTGACGTCGATGAAAGACGGTAATCACTCACCATCAGTTGGGCTGTATGCTCGTCTGCCTACAAGGGCAATAAAAAAAGACAAAAAACAAAAGCTTTCATATCGAATTCCCAAAAAGATACGGTAGGTGTGTCTGTATATTCTAATAGGTCTATCAAAGTAGAAAAAACCTAGAAATTAAATAGAAAATTTATAGATTGAAAGGATCGTGTTGTGGAATCTTTGGCACAGATCGCGATCGTGATGGGAGCGGTCCTCGGGACCATCATCTACAGGATCTCCATGGTGTCAGTCATCTACGGTGGCTCGGGGTTCTTCATACAGCGGCACGCAAAGATCTTCACCGCCATGACAGCAGCCCTGATCAATTTAATCATCATCATGATTCTGACCAGGGTACGTAAAATTCGCCTGCGTAAGAATTTCAGAGTACCAGTATCAAGATGACTTACACTGTATTTATTTAATTTTGTCTGTCAGGACATCCACTAGAGTTCAATCAGGTTGAGGTCGAAGCCTCAACATATATTGCTTAGATGGGTGGACGAGCCCACGACCCACCTGGTGTTAACAGAGACCATAGGCACCTACAAAGTAAATGCCGCCACCCACCTTGAGATATTAAGGTCTCAGTACAGTACAACGGCTGCCCCATTCTTTAAACCGAAACGCATCACGGCAGAAATAGACAGGGTGGTGGTACCTACCCGTGTGGTCGCACAAGACATCCTACCACCCGTAAAAATAGTTGGTCCTGTCTGAACCTTCATCATCATCATCTTAGGCCTAACAGCCCAGGGTAGGCCTTAGCCTGTTCCAGTATATCTCTCCAGGCTGTTTTGTTCAGGGATTTCTCCTTGCAGTTCCTGACACCGATAACTTTGAGGTCGTGAGGTGAACCTTCATCCTCTTACAGATATACGCCAAGGTGGCGGTCTACCTGACGAACATGGAGAACCCTCGCACCCAAACGGAATACGAAGACTCGTACACCTTCAAAATATTTTTCTTTGAGTTCATGAACTTTTATTCTTCTTTGATTTACATTGCGTTCTTTAAGGTGAGTTAATATTTTCGTTGTCACAAACTTAACTAGAATTGTATGTTAATAAAATATACACGATCCATTACTTTATCAGTTGTATCACTAACTACGATTTACTGGTGGTAGGACCTCTTGTGAGTCCGCGCAGGTAGGTACCACCACCCTGCCTATTTCTGCCGTGAAGCAGTAATGCGTTTCGTTTTGAAGGGTGCCGTTGTAACTATACTTGAGACCTTATATCTCAAGGTAGGTGGCGCCTACGAATAAATAATATTTTTTATTATTTATTCGTAGGGTGGCGCATTTACGCTGGAGATATCTATGGGCTCTAGCAACCACTTAACACCAGGTGGGCTGTGAGCTCGTCCACCCGTCTAAGCAATAAAAAAATGTAGGGTCATCTCTAATCTCAGCTTTGAGGCATCAGAGATTAAGGCCCAATTTCGATTGTTAGGCTAACACTAGTTAAGTTTATAGGAAAGAGACATAGAAATCATAGTATGGTAGGCGCCATATGGAGTAGGCGGTATCAATTTATTTAAAACGTAAGCTTTTAGTTTCCTAATCATAGGGGAGATTTAACACCAAGTCAGAGACCGACATACCGAATGTTTCGATTCGTAACTTGTACATATGCCAAGTTATCTTGAAAATTTCGTTAGCGCGATTCAGGAATCCTTAAAATATTTTATGTTCTATGATGGCTACGGCTACGAGTTAACGTGGATATGCCATTTTGAAGCCAAGACTTATGGCAATATAATGTGAACGCGTATGTGAACCTAATCTATTAGCATAACTGTCCAACCTTTATCCTTAATACTTTTACCTTCTACCTTTCTATCCCTTAAACAAGTGAACGATCTTACGGGCCACTTGATATTAAGTGATTAACGAAGTCCATGGACATCAATAACGCCCCACCCACCTTGAGACATGAGTTCTGCATCTCAGTTCTATAGTACAACGGCTGCCCTACCCTTCAAGCCGAAACGCGTAACTGCTTCTCGGGGGTGGCTTCCCCAAATTCAAAGGCCAACGTTCTAGGGTCGTTTCTACGACTACCCCGGAGACGACCAGGCCAGGAAGTCGGAGTTCTTCAAGCTAAAAGGCGACATCTGCGATCCGGCCGGCTGTCTCTCCGAGCTGTGCATACAGCTAGCTATCATTATGATTGGGAAGCAATTCTTCAACAACTTCTTGGAACTGGGATTCCCGTAAGTATGTGAGTGTTCTGTGATCGTCCCAGCAAATACACACACACACACACACACACACACACACACAAACACAAACTGACAGATACTTAAATAAAGTGAAGAAGTCACAAGCATTTGCACCTAATCCATGCATCAGCCCGCTGATTTTCTCGCCGGATCTTCTCAGCGGGTCGCGATTCCGATCCGGTAGTAGATTCATTCGCGAAGCAGCTGCTCTTGAGTTGTTATGTTTCCTTCGGAGGCGCTCGGGCAGCTGTTAGCAAATCCCACCCCTTCTGGCTGAGCCTTTGCTCGCTCACCTGTCCTGGTGAAACTGGAAAGGCCTCCGGGCTACCCGTAAAGCTTCAATCATAAAAAAAAATAAAAATATATACGCTACTATACTGAGACCTTAGAACTTATATCTTAAGGTGGGTGGTGCATTTACGTTGTAGGTGTCTATGGGCTCCAGTAACCACTTATCAACCAGGTGCACTGTGAGCTCGTCCACCCATCTAAGCAATAAAAAAAAAGCAAAGTCGATCAAGTTTTGACCAGACTTAAGAAATTGCAGCCTTTTGTCTTCTATTAACCGGTTATCCTCTTTATATTTCGTCTATTTAATGTAGCATGTGGTTATACAACACAATCTGGACTGAGACCTCATGTCTCAAACTGAATCGGCCTATCGCGACCTCACTACAATTAATCTTCCTTCACCCAAAATAACTAAGCAGCGTATAGACAAAGGCAGCGGGGGCAGGCCTCCCACAAGATGGACCGACGATCTATTGAGGTTCGCGGAGATCCGCTGGATGCAGGCAGCGCAGGATCGGTCTTTGTGGCGAGGCTTGGGGGAGGCCTATGTCCAGCAGTGGACGTCTATGGGCTGATAAGACGTATGAACACTTCACTCTCTGAATCCCCTCCAGCAAGTTCCACAATTGGTGGCGTCGTCGCTCGCACCGGGCCGTGACCAGGGACCCCAGCAAGCCGCACATGGCGTGGGAACAGGACTACCACCTCCAGGACCCAGGGAGGCTGGCCTTGTTCGATGAATACCTAGAAATGAGTGAGTGGAATTTTATTGATACATCAATACGATTGATATGGTTCGTTAAGAACTTCGGAGATTCAGTTGGAGCTTTAGACATAACTGTAAGTGTCTGTTGTGACGTTGACAAGATGACGAACATATGAGGTCCTATCGACTTGGCAATTTCTTACAGTGCATTGAGATAAGTGAAAACATACAAATTTCCTTCTTTGTAGGGTAGGATTGTGTTACCCATCAATAGGGGTTTATAATACATTGCGCTGTAACAATACTCAGTGTACAATGCTGTCCATTCTCCAGTGAATCCATTAGTCTCCTCACGACATCCACGGGAATATATACAGGTGGTCAGTTTCGGTACCATTAAAACTGAGAGCTTAAACTCATGTATTTTAAGTGGATGGCGGCATTTACGCGGTTTAGATATCCATGGTCTCCGGTGACCACTTAACACCAGTTAGGCCGTGGTGAAAAAAAATCTGCAAACCGTCAAGATGCATACCCCACATGCCTCCTAGGCGCGGGCAACCCTATGAGGCTCGACCTCCTGGCCCCCAATTCCTACGTATAAGTAATTACTATTTGCAGTCCTCCAATACGGTTTCGTGACGTTATTTGTGGCTGCCTTCCCGCTAGCTCCACTGTTCGCATTGCTCAACAACATAGCCGAGATTAGACTGGACGCATACAAAATGGTGACGCAGGCGAGGCGACCTCTAGCGGAGAGGGTTGAGGACATCGGAGCCTGGTGAGGAATCACACGTGCATATAAACAGACAGCACAATATAGTTCACTAGTAAAACTCCTCCTCTTGTGAGTCCGCACGGGTAGGGACCACCACCCTGCCTATTTCGGCCGAGAAGCAGTAATGCGTTTCGGTTTGAAGGGTGGGGCAGCCGTTGTAACTTTACTGAGACCTTAGAACTCATATCTCAAGGTGGGTGGCGGCATATACGTTGTAGATGTCTATGCGCTCCGGTGACCACTTAACATCAGGTTGGACCGTGAGCTCATCCACCCTTCTATGCAAAAGATATAATATGTTTGTCTAAGTAGGCGACGATTTGAAAAAGTGTCTACCTGTAAATAGCAAGTTGTCGTTGGAAGACTCACCGAAATAGTGTAGGAAGTGGAAATTAAATGAATATAGCAGTTTTAAATAGAGCGAAGTGTACTTGGTTGGAATGGAGTGTGGTAGTTTATGGTGCTGTTTTTAAAATCTTTCCACTTGCTACAGTGGCGCCATCATTGGCTCCCTTTCGGCGGACACTTTTTAATAGACTCAAATGTTGTTCCTACCTTTTACCTTACATGGTTTCTGATAAAAAACACATTTAGATTTAGTTTTATATGAGTACCTAGTATAAAATATTCACAGATAAACAAGTATTGAAGTATTTATTTATTTATCAAGAAAAAACTAAATCTAAATGTGACTTTTTTTCTTCACCTTATCTCACTAGGTGGGGTCGGCACAGCAAATTTTTTTTCTCTTCCATTCTCTTCTATCAGCCGTCATCTCAAATCTCACTCCTCTCTCTCTCTCATATCGTCATTTACACACTCCATCCATGTCTTCTTCGGTCGACCTCTTCCCTCACTACCTTGCACTAACATTTCTATACATCTCCTAGTCACTTTCGTCTTCTCTCTACGCATCACATGTCCATACCGCGCTAACCGTCCGCTCTTTATCTTCCGTCGATCTTTTATCAGAAACTATGTAGACATTGAATATTTGTATACATATTATGTATATATAATTTGTCATTCTATCATGTTAATTTAAGTTATTTCAAATATGTTGTGTGCTCGTCCTTATCAGTTGATAAACAACAAGTAAATCATTAAGCTTTCAGACTACACTATAACATAATAGCATATAGCATATAGCTCACAGCACAACAATATCGCGCACCATATATTCTTATGGACACGTTCACATTTTACTATATATTATCGGCTAGGTATACGCTGCTATACTATATGGCATACTATAGCGTAGTCTGAAAGCAGCTTCACTTGAGGTTTTTTAGACGAGACAGAGCATAGGGCCAAACTGATGATCATATATTTCAGGTACGGGATATTGCGTGGGATAACGTATGCGGCGGTCGTCTCAAATGTGAGTCAATTGAAGTTGTTTGTCGGGACGAAAAGGATCTTACCTGCTTTATAGCTCTCACCGCAAAGTGTTCTGATCAATTTTGTAAAGGTTTTCTTCGGTCTCCTTCTTTTTTTCATCATTGCCCTTGTAAGCTGATGAGCATACAGCCTGATGGTGAGTGGTTATCGTCACCCATGACGTCAGCAATGCCAGAAGCAGAGCCAAGCCACTGCCTCCAAAGGTCTTCGCAAGGCATAGAGACAAATGTGATTTTACTGTCAAATCTGACGCTTGTATTATCCTCACATTACTTTCCAACGTATCTCGTATATGAATAATAAATGCGTGATTTATTAATCGTAATTTTAATTTTAATTTCGTAAGATATCTAAGAGTTGTCACGATTGAGAAGTCACGAAACCTATATTGACCTTGACGTGTTCAAGTGAATAAAATGCACGAAAATAAAAACAACACATGATTGATTATGATACTTTCCTCAATAGGCGTTCGTGATAGCGTACACAAGTGATTTCATTCCGCGTATGGTCTACAAATACGTGTATTCCCCGGACAACACCCTAGCAGGATACATAGACCATTCGTTGTCTCGTAAGTAATAAGCTATTGCCGTCTGTGAAGTTTACTACTAAATTTTAAAATCTCCTTTAATATCAACATCAACAATAATATTTTCGCAGTGTTCAACACATCAGATTACCGGGAAGACTGGGGGGCTGACGAGAACGAAGTTGACCCCCCGGTATGTGCGTACCGCGGGTACCGAAACCCTCCAGACCACGCAGACCCCTACGGTCTGTCTCCGCACTACTGGCACGTGTTCGCGGCAAGACTGGCCTTCGTCGTCGTATTCGAGGTAAGCGCCATCTATTGATCAGGGTACAGTACGTACTCGTTTTAGTTTAACGCCATCTTTTGGCTTTGTAGTGTGCAACATTGGAATATCGGGTCGCTCGGGCGTCATCGGACCCGATCGAAATTCCTGAACGCGCAGGTGTCCCGTGACGTTATGACAACAAGATTCGCGCGACGATTTAAGTTCAATATAAAATCGAAATTTTAGTTTAGATTTGATTTGATCTGAATACCTTAACATTCATTTTCCAGCATGTTGTATTCGGTCTAACGGGCCTAATGCAGCTGTTTATACCGGACTTGCCGAGCGAACTGCGGATACAGATGCAAAGGGAAGCGCTGCTAGCTAAGGAAGCGAAATATGAGCACGGCAGAAGAAGATTGTCTACCGAATACAGACAGCTGATCACGCAGAAAAGCGAGAGCAGCGGAGGTGACTTATATCTTATACTTATATATTTTAGTAGTACTTTTTTTCTCTACCTATGCGTTGGCAATCCAAAAGATTATTCCAGCTAGGAAATAATTGGTATGTGATCCCACGGGGCTCAACCTGAAAGAGTTGATACCACTGGACCTAACAAGAGAAGTGCTTCGCAGATTCTACCACCAAAGAATAAGACGTCCGGTGTATTCGTATGTAGCGATGCACCGGTGTTCGAATCCCGCAGGCGGGTACCGATTTTTCTAATGAAATACGTACTTAACAAATGTTCACGATTAACTTCCACGGTGAAGGAATAACATGGTGTTTTAAAAATCAAACCCGCAAAATTATAATTTGCGTAATCACTGGCGGTAGGACCTTTTGTGAGTCCGCGCGGGTAGGTACCACCGCTCTGCCTATTACTGCCGTGAGGCAGTAATGCGTTTCGGTTTGAAGGGTGGGGCAGCCGTTGTAAGTATACTGAGACCTTAGAACTTATATCTCAAGGCGGGTGGCGCATTTACGTTATAGATGTCTATGGGCTCCAGTAACCACTTAACACCAGGTGGGCTGTGAGCACGTCCACCCACATAAGCAATAAATAAAAAATCGCGAGCCACTGAAAACATCCGGCGAGAAACTCAGTATTTTTTATTTGCATCATAAAACTATCCTATTCCATCTCAATGATTCTTCGACTATTACTATATTGAATAGCGGTACTAACCTGATCGTTACAGAGCAAACAATATCGCCGGCTGTTATTGAATAGCGGTACTAAACCGATTGTTACAGAGCCAACAATATCGCCATCTGCTATTGAATAGCGGTACTAAGTTGATTGTTACAGAGCGAACAATATCGCCATCTGTTATTGAATAGCGGTACTAAATTGATTGTTACAGAGCGCCCCGCTGGTCCGTGGCTGCGTCGGACTTCCCGGGCCTCGGACGGGCTGGACGCGCACGTTGCCGTCGCCCAGAAACCTTCTTCTCCACAAATAACGCACTGACATCAGACGAAACGCCATTAGACTCTAATACTTTTGTTTCTTAGTTGGAAACCGCTGAAAATACGTTAAGATTCTTTTAAACATTAATTTCGTCTTCTCGCATTAAAACTGTACTAGTGGTCTCGCGGTAGTCTAAATTCGACTATAATTAATTGAAATTATAAGTTTGAACATTATTATGATTCTATTGTTAAATTATATAATCATAGATTTCGCCAAGATTACACTTTAGGCAAAATTAATGAAGACCAACTACAATTAATCTATTCTCAATTTGACCAGAGACTATGCAATAAGTAAAGTTTGACAAAATACAAACAATGTGGCTGCGTGTGTGTGTCAACTACATGTGTAATGTGTGTAATGTTTTTTTTATTGATTTATTGTATTTTAATGCATAATTTTTCAAAAAAATTAGCATTCTGCACTTCTTCTCTATGTTCTCTATAAGTGTGGAAAATTTTATGCTACTCCGTCCGGGCAATTTTCGTAAAAAGGGGTACAAAATTTTTGCTTCACGTATTATTTATTTATATATATATATATATATAGATAATCTCAAAACTTACTAATTTTACAGGAGAGTGTTTTAAAGGTTTTTTAACATGTGATATTTTTAATATTAATCATCTTTGCAACATTTTTTTTACCAGTTATGTACGTTATCTGTCTTTTAAAGTAAGATATAATTATGTATTAATTTTGTTAATAGTAGTCACAACATAGGTAAACTATATAAAAAAAAACTAAACTACGCTCTTTTGATAGTATTTATGAGAAAAATACTGGTGATACCAAATGTTTATACATATTAACTCAATTTCAAATATTTTTGGAAATTGTACACTTTTAATGCGAAAAGGCTAATTATGTAAAGGCATAAGAGGTATATAATTGAAGATTGGATGCATATTATTTAGTGATACGTATTTAATGTATATAATGAATTAATTAGATGGAGTTTCATAAGATGAGGACACAACGGTGACACATCCATACCGGATGGCGAGAGGCTACTGATGCTTATGGACATCAGCGAAATTCGCAAATATTAATTTCATAATTACATCGAAAATATTCTTTTTCGATGTCTTGAAAATCGGATAATTGCATTGTGAAGCGAGTTAAATGAGGTATATTATTGATTACTATAGCTTAATTATTTAAGGACCTTTATTTAGTTATTACTCGGTTAGTTATTACTCAGTTGACTTTAAAAATATAAATACTAGTTATATTTTGATCACAACGAAAAGCTACATAGTTTATCAAAGAAAAAAAATATTTATAATTGTGGGATGGATTCATAATGTTCAATTACTATCTTGTAAATAAGTATAAATGGAGGATTTGATAATTAATTTAACCTTTTGCGCTTGAGAGTATCGCTCACCACACGATTTAATTACAAACGACAAAAATATCGTTAAGAACGCATATCAAAAACATAAACAAGATGTATTTTTTTCCTACCTATGCTGATAGCCCTGTGAGGCTATTTCAGCTTCTCCTTGACGTATAGATGAGCTCACGGGGCTCTAACCGGGAGTGTTGCTTACACTGGCTCTAGCAAGAGCAGTGCTTCGCAGAATCTACCACCGGATCGGAAACGCGATCCACTGAGAAGATCCGTCGAGAAACTCAGTGGGCTGTGTCTGAGGATTAGTAAATTAACCCTGTCGAGCTCTTCGTCGCAAGCGAAGGGTTCGACGAGGACAGTGACCGGTGCTTGCGGTACCTAAGAGCGCCGTTAGTGGATCGGAAGGATCCGTAATGACATGTTTAAGGCACAAGATGTCAATTATCAAACAAAGTAAGATAAATAGCTTAAACAGTGCATCAAATTTCCCCGCACTAAGCAAAGTGGTGAGAGAATCATCTCTCGAGTTGAGGCATTGGATAATGTGGTTAGCAAGACTAGCCTTCGAGTGCAAAACGTTAGATTGAAAGTGACTATGATAAGACACCTTAAAATAATAATTTAAGTTTACTATAAATACGCCAATACACGCTTTGTCAGGATGCGAATTAAAAATTGAAGATTTATTTTATTATTAACTTTCCTACTCAGGATCTTAGTCAGGAATAATGAAGATATTGTATCATCATTATTAGTCCTTGACGCATGTGCAAAATTTCAAGTTAATCAAATCTCTTTAAGTTGTGGAAAATTCTCACGAAAGATTCCCTTCTTTAACACACTTCGAGCTAAGCAAAGCGTGTTGATAGCGAAACAGATGCGGCCCTGATTTTAATCAGAGCCAGCACCATCTGTTGTTCACTAGTTAAAACTAAAATTTACTTATATTTAATAGAGATGGCGCGAGGGACCACTAAAGTGTTAAGATAAATATGAATTTAATAACGACATTATGATTATTAAGTGTTTACTAATAATAGCTAATTCTCTTTAACTTATTAAGAAATTTTATTATGAGACATTCAGTTTATGAAGATAAATATAAAAGGTCAAATAGCACCCGTGAAAGATAAAGATAGATCTGTGTTTTTTTTTTTTTTTTTTTTCCTACCTAAGCTGAGAGCCTTGAGAGGCTATTTCAGCGTAACCCTAACGTTTGTAGGTGAGCTCACGGGGCTCAAACCTGACGACGATGCTAACACGAACCCTAGCAAGAGTCGTGCTTCGCAGAATCTACCACCGGATCGGAAACGCGACCCACTGAGAAGATCCGGCGAGAATGTTGTGGTGGGCTGTGTCTGGGAGTTAATTTACTCGTCGAGCCCTTCGTCGCAAGCGACGGGTTCGACGAGAACGGTGACCGGTGCTTGAAGTACCTAGAAGCACCGTTAGTGGATCGGGAGGATCCGAGATGACGTGTTTTGGGCGACGTCGACTGCTTTCCATTCTGTCCGCAGGATCGGGAATGTAGTTATCGGCGGCCACGATGAGAGGGTTCTCGTGTCGTGCCGCTTTATCGAAGTGGCGCATCGACGCCGACTGTAGATACTTACTGATGGACTCTAAGTCCAGGTCGTCATGGAGGTCGACGTTCCTGACGAACCACGGGGCTCCGACGGCTATCCTGCAAAAACGGGATTGAATAATTTGGAATGATTTTAAGTGGGTGCAGGCCGCGTGAGCGAACTCTACACTTGCATAGGTCATGACGGGGCGTATGCAAGTTTTGTAGAGTGTCACCTTATTTCTAAGGGACATTTTACTTCGCCTACATATCATCGGGTAGAGGAGAGATCTGTAATGACTTCTAACTTGTTTAATAAATGTTTGTGATATTTTAAAGATTTTAAACGAGATTAGACGTTGTACTAGTATCGGGAGAGGCGACCGTGTGGGATTCGAATCCCGCTGACTCTTACTTTTCTATGAAATACTTGGGATCATGCTCCTGCCTATTTCGGCCGTAAAGCAACAATGCGTTTGGTTCGAGGGGCGGGGGAACCGTTTTACTGTAAAAACTGAGACATTAGAACTCATATCTCAAGGTGGCTGGCGAGATTTACGCTGTATATGTCCACGGGCTCCGGTAAACGCTTAACACCAGGCGGGCCATAAGCCCAACTAAGCAATTTAAAAAAATACTCGCGAATGAGTTCCGCAATGTGAGTATAACATCGTGTAATAAAAAACTGTGTGGTCATGCTAACTGATACAGCGTCATAAAAATGAAATTAAACCACATCTCGGAATGAACTGCATACACTATGAAAAGTCAATCAAGTCGGATAATTTGATAGCATTCAAAAAGTAACAATTGGTTGTTCGTAAAGTCGGTTTGCAGACGATAGTTTTACGTAAGAATGTCAGCAGAACTATTTGAACTACTAGCTCTGACGTCACGCGAGAAGAGAAATAAACGTGTCACAAGCCAACGCTTGGGCCGATCGTGCCTCTCTATCGCTTGTTCCGCGCTCTCGCTTGCACGCTCACGCTCGGGCGGAACGTGACACTTTTACGTGCGTCCAGCCGGTGTTCATCCATTTACAAGACGTTATCACGTCAAAAACTTAATGCCACAACAAAGCATTTATCTCTTGTACTTACCTCTAACAAACACCCCTTATTAACGAAAAATAACAGTTACTAACCACGTATTGACTCAATACAAAAAAAACGTGTCCAACACGCAATGTGATATTAGTTTATCGTTACGTTAATATTTGATATTAAATGAAAAACAAATCGGCTGTTTATAGGGAATTGCGAAAAAGCTCTCTGTCCCCCTCGAACTGGATAGAGCGTGAAAAGGACAGACGTAACTCGGATTGCGAATATCAAACCGAGGGATAAAAAGCTATATGATTTAAGCTATATTTTTGAAATTTTACAGTAGAGCCATTTAAAGTTTGAATTTTGGAAAAAATACCATAACGAAAAAACTTCTACAGCTATTTGTAAACGTAATTGAAGTTCAATTACAAACATCGAACTGTTGATGCTGATACCAAATAAAACGGATCTTTAATTACAAAGATAAATGATGCGTGTTAAGCAAAATATCGCTTAAGCCGAATAGCCTTTCATCTAATTTAACCTTGAAAATAGTATTAATTAAGTCATTAAGTACCGTAGATTGGGGGATTGGAGGAAATCGGGACCCTTTTCATTTACAACATAACTTTTCAATGGTTTTTCTTAGGGTAATACCAATAAAATTGACATTAAAATAGTTCCGGAGGCTTAAATGTTTATATACGATGCGTTACTATACATAGTTAATTACAAAATATACACAAAGACTGGAAAAAACTAGCTTGACCCGATTCACCTTGGCTTTGGGGTGAATCAGGCTACGTATGGGGACAATAGAGTTTTTCGATAGGGCTGACACTATTTAGTTGTTAGGTAGGTACCTAACTTTAGGTTATTAACTTTTTAATATCTTTAATGAGTTACAAAACTTTGATGACTAAATTAAACTATTTTATATTCTTAAACACCAAATAAAAGTAATTTTCAGTTCAACAAAGTTAAATCTAACAACTCAACAAAAGTATTGTGACATCCCAGATTTGTCCCTATTCTACCTCTAGTCTCTATTCCCCCCAATCTACTGTACTTAACTTGTATTGACAACTGTAACATTGACAACTATGAAATGCATTGCTTGCATTATGGAGGGTAGAGGTAAGGAGAACCGTCTCTGTGTGTGAAGAAGTGTCCGTTAAAATCTGCTAAATAAGGGTGGCGCTACAGTAGCAACCGGGTAAATTTAAAAAAGGCGCTGAAAGCTAATAGAATAAGATAGAGAAATAAAATAGGACGAAAGAACTGTAAGCACTACAAAATCACAAAAAGTATTTTATTTAAAGCTGATAAGAAAATGCAATCGATGTCTCCACGTTTTACTACAGCAATAATTTTAGGTTATACTGACGAAATAAGTTTGGACTATGTAAACATGTGAGGTCTTGGATATTACGCTGTCACTAACTACTCTAGTCATTAAATATATTAAATTTCTTAAATCAGCATACTTCAATCAGTTAACAACTGCTCAATTCATATCATACCCTGTGCCGATGCTAGCGCCATTCTGGAGGATTTTTGAACTGTTATTTAGTGCTGAAAGTGGGGCACTTTTTCAAGCTTCTCCCATATGGGACTGTTCTCCTTACTTCTTCCCTCCATAGCTTACATCATTCCACGTGCGTTGAAATTAACGTCAGAGGCATACTGTCGACCCGGATCCGTAAAGTTTCTGACGCCGTAAATAATCAGTCCCTGAACGACTACCGATTGCGGTATCGGAATCACAAACTACATTGAAAATTAAACCCGCGTAATTAATTATACATGTATAATGGTTATAGTTACCATATATCGAAAACCTACTCCTCAATCTATTGGAGATCTACTCTTTATATCTGGAGCTGATTTCGGCCACGTAACAGATAATCAATCTATACATATAAATAAAATTGCATACATGCATATGAATGTATATATGTTACATAAACCAAAATAACATTTTTCACAATTTTTGTCTGTCTGTCTGTCTGTCTGTTTTTTCTCGCTAATCTCTGGAACGGCTGGACCGATTTTGACGAGACTTTCACTAATAGGCAGCTGATGATATAAGGAGTAACTTAAGCTACTTTTTTTAGACTAACTTCACCCCGCGGCGTCACCCGCGATACGACACTAAACGCGGGTAGCATCGCGGGATTCAGCTATAATAAATATAATCATAGTCCCTGAAGCGAAGCGAGGGCGGGTCGCTAGCACATAATAAAGCCCTGTATCCATTTACACGAAACATCTGTGCCTTCATTTTGATGTATGTCCATTTTTTAAAACAGTAGATAAAACAAAAACAAAGAATCGAAGACGCCGCAAATTGGGCGAATATTAAAATTATTTATAGTCAACAGCTCGCGTTGGAATAGAGATCGGACCGTCAAAGACTTACAGTATGCATTCAAAGTAAACTTAACTTTAGCGGGTATTCTGGAATCTCTGTGTGGTTAAATAGTAATAATACTCAATGTCTAAATAAATATTTTGTTTCGGAATAATTTGTTTTATTTTAACTTCACTTTTTAACAACATAGGTAAAGGGTTTTTCATTAAGAGCGCTCAAACTTAAAAATAAAATAAAAAACCTGTTTAAATGATTTTGCCACAATTTTTATTTTATTATTACACATGTAAGAGTAACGCCAACTATAGCCGAACGAGTATCGAAGGATCTAACAGCATCTAGAACGCTCGAGAAGTACAAAGCCATCTATTGTCAAATAGCGGAAACACACAATTCTCGACTTGTGTAGAATATTCCCGATAATTCTAGGGATGTGGTATCGGCTATAAAAGCGTTTCAGAGATGGCACGCAGTCAGTTAGTAATCGGAACTACTCGAAGCGAAACAGCGAACGGATCACCTAAAGCGAAGCAGAAGAAGTGAATTGAGAAATTTAAAGTGCTCGTTAAGTCTTCTAAGTGCTAATACAGTGTTACCTTATAATTCGGTACAATTTTTATTTATCCCAAACCCCAGCGCGTAACATTATTTTAAAAGGTATTCGATGATATTATTTCTGTTCTAACGTAATTTAGATTATAGTATCTAGCTCAATCAATTCATACCTTACTGTTTGTTTGCTCACGACACGATTACAGCAAATCAAGTCTTAAAAAAAGATTTATAATTAACCACAACACCCCTTAGAGTCGTTTTTAGTGACATCAGGCGCCATCTTTTGGCCAGTAGCGGCACTAACAAATTCCTTAGACAAACTTAATATTTAATAATCAACGCCACATAATAGAAAACAACGTTCTCTCAGAACGATCGGTAAGGCTCGATTGTTTTAGATATGGAGGATTAAGAGTATTAAAAAGTGTCGGTTGAAAGGGAGCAAATTAAGATGGCGCCACAGTAGCAAGTGGAAAGGTTTTAAAAGCAGCGCCATAAACTAGGTACCACACTTCACTTTAATCCAGCACACTTCGCTCAGTTTAAAACTGCTACATTCATATAATTTCCACTTCATACACTAGCGCTATTTCGGTGAGTCTTCCCACAATAAGTTGCTGTTTACAGGCGGACACTTTCATAGATAATACACATTAATTAGTTATAGATAAGCAACTCAAGCACTCAACAAAAATTCTTACGGGCGTCGGCCACTAGATGGCATCGCTTTGATTAGTTTCTCTTTGCTCCTGTAGATGGCAGTAACATATTACCTATCCTATATTATATTTATAATGAAGAATTTTGTAAATTTTCAGAAACCACAAATTGATAAAATTTAATAAATTTGTCTATAACAAATAAAGGCTTGTAAGATTTATTACTTTTTATTATTTTCTGTGTTTAGTTATACAATAATTAAATGCCTTAGCTTTAACAACATATAAGTTTAAGGGCATCCGCTACAAGATGTCGCTAGTTTCCATACAGAAAAAATATTTGTCTTAAAGTATCGCAGTTTCAGGGCCCTGGACACTTCGACTTGTCCCCTATACACCATGATGCTTCTTACTTTTTTTTCCAACCTGTGCTGATACCCTTGAGAGGCTATATCAGCGTTACCGAACTAGTAGGTGAGCTCACGGGGCTCTAACCTGGCGAAGTTGCTAACACTGACCACAGCAAGAGCAGTGCTTCGCAGAATCTACTACCGGATCGGAAACGCGACCCACTGAGAAGATCCAGTGAGAAAATCAGTGGGCTCGCTTATTTATAATTCTCTATTATTTCGGTCTTCGACTGCAGAGGAATGTAACTTTAGTACTAAGGCGAAATATATTTAAAACAAGTGCCCCCTTCCGTCTAAAATACTGTAAAATTTGTAACGTTTTGCGTTATTTAATAAATCTATAAATGCACTATGTGACCCGGTGAACTTTGTTACGCCTTAGAGGCAATAAATGAGCAGACTTTTGATTTTATCAAGATCATTTTTTTATTTGGACAATTAATGTAAATTAAAAAAGGAAGTATTTTAATGATACTTTATTGGCCATGTATTTTAGATGTTATTATTATTATTGTATGTTCTTGTTCTCCCTCAGTCCTTTCACTCGCAATGTTTCGAATCCTAGCTGCATTACGGCTTCGTCGGAAAAGATTTGATCGTGTTTGTCGCGCCATGGCTTTCTTAATGATGACCTATCTCGCCACAATAAGCTAACAGAAAATCGAAACAAGCACATCAACCGATCAACTTCAAAATTCTAGTTATTCTACTATAATTAACTATAGACTACATTACGTTTAGCTGTCAGTTGCGTTTTATTATTCCATATCAGTTGCGTCTTGTTATACCACGTTTTATGTCACGTCCCCGGGAACGTGATAAAAAGAATCCTATGTCCTTCTTCTGGTTCTAAGCTACCTCCCCACAAATTCTCAGCTAAATCAGTTTAGCCGTTCTTGAGTTATAAATAGTGTAACTAACACGACTTTCTTTTTAATGCGTTTAAAGATGTGGCCTGATGTTCCGAATACAAAAATAGATGGCGCTAGCTGTGTCGTCAATTAAACCAGCGTTGATTTTTTTTAGTTAAATCTGTGTAATCACTTGCAATGTTTCTAAGATAAGTATCATTGAATGCTAAATACTGTATGCGAACAAAGTAAATAAATCATGATGTCAAAGTAAAAATGCCTATTGCAACGAGATTGTATAATTTACTGGAAAATACATTTTATTTTTATTTTAAGCTAACACCTTATTTTTCTATGTCTTTCTATGTCTATGGGCTCCTGGAACCACTTAACACCAGGCGGGCTGTGAGCTCGACCCCCCACACAAGCAATAAAATGCCTTTTGATGAATGATACTACAGTAAATACAAGTAAAAAATGTTTTAAGCTGGCATCACGATGAATTGAAGGCACGCTCACTACGATACTATGATAAGAGAAACAGGAAACGACAGTATGACTGACGCATGATAAATAATTATCATTGAAATCATCACTAAGGATTTTAATGGGGAAATTTATTTTGCATTTACACTGATAAAGTAAACATTTTTTTTTTTTTTCGTAATACCTTTTTTTTATTGCTCAGATGGGTAAATGAGCTCATGGCCCATCTGGTGTTAAGTGGTTATCGAAGCTCATAGACATCTACAATGTAAATGCCGCCACACGTCTTGAGACATGAGTTCTAGTGGTCTCCGTTTTTAAAGCACAACGGCTTCGAAGGGTGGGGCACTGTTACACGGCCTTTCTCAAACTTCTTTTTAAAAAAAAACACAAAAACTTTTCACAACTAAACTGTCTTTATCAGACTTCACAATTTTACAACACTATTGTTGACTTCTCAAACTTATGTATGCTCGCGACGGCTTCCAGATTCTAACTTATGTATGCTCGCGACGGCTTCCAGATTCTAACTGGTTTTCAATATGATTTGATTTTACATGAAAGCTAAAAATGATGACTCTAATGGAAAACACAGCGAGCTTGTAAACGAGCTGATTAGGGCAAAGCTGCTTTGTAGAGTAGTGTGTAACAGCACCCTTAGAACCGAAACGCATTGCTGCTTCAAGGTCGCTCAGCGAGCTGCGGGAAGAGCCATGCTCGGGGTTTGTCTGAAGGCATCCGGAATGAGGTTATTCGACAGAGAACTAAAGTGATCGACATAGCTCAAAGAGTCAGCAAGCTGAAGTGGCAGTGGGCTGGCCATATATGGCGTAGAACTGACGATCGCTGGAGCAGACGGGTTCTCGAGTGAAGACTGCGCAGCGGAAGACGTAACGTGGGATGCCCCCTGGCTAGGTGGTGCGATGACCACCGAAGGGTGGCCGGCAAGAAGTGGATGAGGAGAGTCGAAGGCCGGGCTCAGTGATGTCGATTGGGAGAGGCCTTTGTCCAGCAGTGGACGACTGTGGGCTGATGATGATGATGATGATGATGATGAAACACCCAGACAAAAAGCAAAGGATTTATCACACGAATGTTAGCTCGATGCGGGAATCGAACACGCGACCGTCGGCGCAACTGTCAGGGCCCCTGACTACTACACCATCAAGTCAATCATTGCTTCATGCGTTAAGATTTAAGGGTGGGGCAAGGCCAAGTGCTCGAGTTAAAAGCAGACACGGGATAGAACGGACACTTAACCTGTAGACACAGCCCACTGGGTTTCTCGCCGGATCTTCTCAGTGGGTCGCGATTCCGATCCGGTGGTAGATTCTGCGAAGCGCTGCTCTTGCTAGGATCAATGCTAGCAACGTCTTCAGGTTAAAGCCCCGTGAGCTCACATACCCGTTAGGTTACGCTGGCATAACCTCTCAAGGCTACCAGTTTAGGTAGTCTTCGAAGTCATCGTGGCCTAAAGGATAAGACGTCCGGCGCATTCGTATGTAGCGATGCACCGGTGTTCGAATCCCGCAGGCGGTTACCAATTTTCTAATGAATTACGTACTTGACAAATGTTTACAATTGACTTCCGCGGTGAAGGAATAATATCGTGTTATAAAAATCAAACCCGCAAAATTATAATTTGCGTAATTACTGGTGGTAGGACGTCTTGTGAGTCCGCACGGGTAGGTACCAACACCCTGCCTTTTTCTGCCGTGAAGCAGTAATGCGTTTTGGTTTGAAGAATGGGGCAGCCGTTGTAACTATACTGAGACCTTAGAACTCATACCTCAAGGTGGGGGGCGGCATTTACGTTGTAGATGTCTATGGGCTCCAGTAACCTCTTAAGGCCAGGTGGGCTGTGAGCTCGTCCACCCAAATAAGCAATAAGAAAAAGGTACAAAAAAAAACAGACACTGAAGCGATTTCCATAGGTTTCTATGCCTTAAATGTCCTGTCTAAACAAAATACGCAATATTCATTCAATCGTAAAGTCAATGACCTGAGATGCGACAAACAGAGAATATTGTCACATCCTCTCATTGATTGACTCTGGCGGCCGTTCCGATGCTATTTTTTTTTTCTATTCTCATGTGTTGTCCTAGATCAAGTGTTTGTACAAGAAAGTATTACCTGGCCCCATCTCGTTAATTCATTTATTTATAAACCCCACAATACACATTACAAACTATAAAAAAGGTACGCATAAAAAACAACTAATAAAAGATCTAGCTTGTAACATAAGTCATATGTGAACGACTAATCTCTATATTAATACCCAAAACATTATATTAATACCCTTAATATATGTTATAAAATATATATTAATACCTAAAACATTTGTGAAGTACGTATTTCATTAGAAAAATTGGTACTCGCCTGCGGGATTCGACGTGGGTGCATCGCTACACACGAATGCACCGGACGTCTTATCCTTTAGGCCACGACGACTTCATCATAAGCTAGAATCTGATGTTGTACTTTGCAAATTATGTATTCGTACATAATTGGAACTTCTCCAGCGTTGATTATTTATTTATAAGACATATTTTATTTATGTCACTTGCAAAATACAGAAATACAATTTTGTTTTGTTTAGATAGGGTCCGAATGTAAATAATATGTTTTTCTATTGTTTTATTTTATTGGATTATTAGAAATTTTAGGACAATAATTTTAGTTGTTTCTATCTATTCATGTGTTGCGCTAATGCTGGAAACATGTTTTTTTTGTACCTACCTTTAATCACAAATTTAAAGAGAACAAACATTATTTTTTCCTTCTTCAAACGAGGCTTGCGGAGAGTACTTAACGGTAGGCAGCGGCTTGGCTCTGCCTGCTCTTGCTGACGTCCGTGGGCGACGGTAACCACTCACCATCAGGTGGGTATTTTTATTTCCTACAAATTCAATAAATAAAAATTCGAACATTAACAGCTTTCGTTTTCGATACGCGACCCTTTATCGGAACGAATTGTTATATTTTTTTGCGTTCTCCCCTGTTTTCATTGCCTCTGACCTTAAAGAGATAAGAAATCATGACGTTCGGGTTTTGACAAGATCATCAAATTATCAATGTCCGCCGACAAGATTACATACAGTAAAAAAATCGTTTTTAAATACATTAAATATTTACTGTGTGTGTTTGAATCCGATGTTTTTCTGTTGGGGACATCAGGGGGCAGACAAAGTGACAGATGAAAGGGGATTGCATGCAGCAGAGATGCGAATGTTGCGATGGATGTGCGGAGTAACGAGAACGGATAGAATACGGAATGAATATGTTAGAGGAAGTCTGAAAGTGGCACCTGTGACAGAGAAGCTGAGAAGTGCGCGTTTGGGATGGTATGGACATGTGATGCGACGAAATGAAAATGAGGTTGGTAAGAGAATGTTAACTGTGAATGTGGAAGAATATAAAGGAAGAAGTGGACCTAAGAAGAAATGGATGGATTGCGTGAAAGACGATATGTGTAAGAGGGGAGTGAGCGAAGAAATGGTATATGATAGAGGAGTATGGAAGGAGAAAACATGTTGCGCCGACCCCAGGTGACTGGGAGAAGGGCAGGATAATGATGAGCAGGAGGCAGACATGCCCCCGCTTTGGGTCTTGAAGTGGAGCCTCGTTGGCTTCGAAATGATTACTATTTTCATCATCATCATCATCATTTCAGCCTGTCCATTGTCCACTGCTGAACATAGGCCTCTCCAAGTGATCTCCAGTGCGGCCGGTCCGTTGCCACTTGCATCCAATGTGACCCAGCGGTTCTTACCAGGTCGTCGGTCCATCTCGTAGGTGGCCGTCCCACACTGCGCTTACTTTTTACTATTCTATCCGCCAAAAACTAAACACTTTTCGGCGTGATACAGTTAGCCAATGACGGGTGAACTTCTGGTCCACAAATTAGAGCCCCGTGAGCTAACCTAATACTTAGGTTACGCCAGCATAGCCTTCTAAGGTTATCAGGTTACGCAGGAAAAAGAAAAAAGCAAAACAAAAAAAAAAACATTTAATTCCAATAATAATTTTGAAAATCATATATAAAAAAAATCCGATGGTGCATTCGATAGAGTAGGCAGGAGAACACCATTGTCCGTAAAACGAATTTCAACAGATAAAATTTCAAACGAAACTGTCTTTTGTTTGCGCCAATAAAATCAAGGTATGATAGACCACAAGAAAAGGTTTTATGTGTACACCATTGACTGTTATTGCAAAAATATAATAGGTTGGGGAAAAAGTTTCTTCGCATTTTTTTAAAGAAAATTCACAACATTTTCTAATATAGTTCATTTATATTTAACTAAAGTATGTAGGTACCATTTTGTTGGATAAAATAAAATGAGCATAAATAAACATTTAAACATACCGTCTAGGAACGAACCTAACCTAAGTGAGTAACAATATTAATTTACCAAAACAAGCATAAACAATTTTAGGTTTTAGTTTTATTTCACTATTCGCAAACCGGTAATGTAACGCAAAACAGCCGTCAGATATGCCCCGCGTCCGTGCGTCGCCTTAGAATCTGGGCGTCAATTTTTTTTTGATTTCGATACATTGCGCTTAACGCGGCAGCTCTTCACGTGCATTCCTCACAATTATCGTTCCAATGACATCGGCAGCTACGTTAACCGCTGCGACCCGACCTATTAAACGACCTTAAATCAAAACTTCAAGCCTAAGACAACTACAGGCCGCAGCGGCGTGCTGCAACAGATAAAAAAAAAAACAACATATTTACGATAACTCGATAACCCATTTACTAAAGAATAATGTTATAGGTCGCGCGGAGACGTCCAGTCGTGCTCGGACCGCGATCGGGTGTAGACGCACCGCAACGCGCCACGTATCGCAAATCGCAAAATAATGCCAAGCGAAGTTTGGTTTTGAACATGGAAAACCTCAACGGCGACAGGAACACTGCAGTGCCGATGATAACGAAAGACGTTGAGAAGGTCTCAACGCCCGCCCCTGGTGTTGGGAAGGTCTTGATCAGAGAGGACACGGTGCTGACCGTGCCAGGCTGTACTAGCTGCGGGAGAGGCCAGTTCACGTGTTCCGGAGTCCAGAAACAATGGTCGGCGCTCTGCTGGGGACAGCAGTCGGATAAAAAATATTACACGCGTAAGTCACTGTTTTAATTCGTCCGGGAAAGGCCGTTGAGAGCGATAAAGCCTTCCCCCATGTGCCATCATACCCACCACCTTGAGACGCGAGGTCGCATTGACCTCTTCAATATAGCCGCACATGTTATCTGCGAATAAACAGTGGAACTCGCTACGCAGTTAAGGCGAGAATTGGGGGGTAAATTTTAGGTTATTAATACTAAATGCGTATCATTCCGTTATCATATTATTTGGTAGCACCACCCACCACCATGGCAGCGTCAGTAATACGTGGAATCGCTGCGTTGGTCCCACGTATTAACGCCACGTACCACTTCAGCCGCTAAAACTGCGCCCTCCGCGGTATATTCTTAAGTGCCGTCACGAGCCTGAGATGAGACCGGAAATGAGACCTCAACTCTTGACCTAGGAGTGATTCCGATGTGCTTGCTTGGCGACCTTGAGCGACAGACTGGCCCTCATCGAGGCCGTCAACTCGTCCGACTTCGAGGACATTAAAAAACGTCGGTACAAGCATTTAAATAGGAATTAGGCGGACAATTACGGAGTCGGGCAGCTAAATAGAGATGCTGTCGATAATGGAAAAGTTCTTTAGTTGTTACCAAGAAAACCGGAAACACATCCTCGTGCTATCGTCCGGTACCAGCGACACTTTTAGAACTAAGTACATGTTCGGTTTAGTTTCGTTTTTAATTTATGTTATTGTTATTTAAATTATTTCCGACAATTCGAATATCAGTCTTCGTGGCCACACACGACGAAGTATTTATTGCCCTTATAGGCAGATGAGCATACGGCCCATCTGATGGCCAGTGATTACCATCGCCCATGGACGTCAGCAATGCCAGGAACAGTGTCACACCGCTGCCTAGAAAATATACATGCACGTATTTAAGCCCATAACGTGCGAAACAGCCTGATCGAATTCTAAGTCTGACAACGCGACTGGTTCACAAGTGGAACTAACCCATGCATCAGCCCGCTGAGTTTCTCGCCGGATCTTCTCAGCGGGTCGCGATTACGATCCGGTAGTAGATTCATTCGCGAAGCAGCTGCTCTTGAGTTGTTAGGTCTCCTTCGGAGGCGCTCGGGCAGCTGTTAGCAAATCCCACCCCTCCTGGCTGAGACTTTACACGCCCACCCGTCCTGGTAAAACTGGACAGGCCTCCGGGCCACCAGTAAAGCTTCAATCATAAAATATATATTCAATAATAAAAACTAGTGGAAGCGCGGGCGGTATTTAGTCCACACAAACACATTCCCCTATTGTCTTCCTGCATAATGACACTAAAGCAAATACAAATCAATTGACATCAGACGAGATTAGCCACTGTCGTAACTCGAATATATTTTCATGAATTATCGCAAGAATCTGTACTGTAATAATTATTGTAAGAAGAAGTGACTAAAACTGGGATGAGAGAATCAGTATGTAATGTTGAGGTAAATAAAACTTTTTTTTTACCTCGTCATTTTTTTGCAATTTTTTTTTTATTGCTTAGATGGGTGGACGATCTCACAGCCCACCTGGTGTTAAGTGGTTACTGGAGCCCGTAGACATCCACAACGTAAATGCGCCACCCACCTCGAGATATAAGTTCTAAGGTCTCAAGTATAGTTACAACGGGTGCCCCGCCCTTCAAACCGAAACGCATTACTGCTTCACGGCAGAAATAGGCAAGGTGGTGGTACCCACCCGCGCGGACTCACAAGAGGTCCTACCACCAATAAAAAATTATGGTAGACCTAAACAAACCGAAAACCGGTAAACTGATTACCGAATTATTTGATATAAGGAATATTTACTTGTTCCCTTCCGATTTGTTACATCAAGATTGCACTGTATTTCATTCCGAGATAAAATTGTCATCTTCGTCTCCTCTGCGATGATATTCGTGGTTTTCAGAGACGGGCATAGTTTTTAAAAACTTATTCGTCTTGTGGCGGGTAGCCATCATACAATGCAAGATAATTGACAGATGCCTGAATCTCGCTTACGACATTTTCAAGATAAAGCGCATATATACAAGTTCCGAACAACAACGTTCGGACTGTCGCGTCGGTCTACCGAGCAATATCACCCGCTCGGTGGAAGATCTTCCCTTTGTCGTCTTCCCTTTGACCCCAAAGTCTAATCCAGGGGTGAGCAACCTTTTTCATCAATGGGCCAATTTAAATTTTATTTGTTTTTGGCGGATCGCACATAGATTATAACTCTTATTAATAAATTACGAAACTATATCTCTACATATAAAAATGAATTGCTGTTCGTTAGCCTCGCTAAAACTCGAGAACGGCTGGACCGATTTAGCTAATTTTGGTCTTGAATTATTCGTGGAAGTCCAGGGAAGGTTTAAAAGGTGAGAAAATATAAAAAAGCTCGGAATGATATAAAAACAAACAATTTTGTTTTTCATTTGATGTGTCCCCTTGATGTGTCTTTTATTTATCGATTGATGCACTATGAAGTCTGTCGGATCAGCTAGTTTATAATAAATTTTCTTCTTCTTTTTCTCCACCTTCTCCCACTAGGTGGGGTCGGCACAAGTTAATTTTTTTCTTCCATTCTCTTCTATCAGCCGTCAGCTCAACACTCACACCTCTCTCTCTCTCATATCGTCATTCACACACTCTATCCATGTCTTCTCCGGGCGACGTCTTCCCCCATTCCCTTACACTACCGTTTCCATACATCTCCTAGTCACATGCATCTCCTCTTTACGCATCACCTGTCCACACCACGCTAACCGTAAAAATATTAGAATAACAAATATAAAACTAAAAAAAAGTAAAGATTTCTTAAACAAATTTTAATGCAAGAAAAAAAAAACAAAACAAGAAAAGAACAGAGATGAGAAAGTCGATAAAATAAATTCAATTTTAGAAATGCTGGGCGGGTCGCGTGCTTCTTCTCATCCTAGGTCCAATCCATAGGTATTTCTCGACCGGAACTATCCAAGCTGCATACCTACATTTGCGGGTGAATTAACTTACTTTTTTAAATTTACTACAAAAGGTAGGGAGCGAAGGACGCAGAAAAATATTATATTTTCAAAAACAAATCACTTTTGGGGAATTCCCCCAATAATAGCAAAAGATAACTGCAGTTTTAAATAATGTCATGGGAATGGAATGTTACAACAAAAACATAAATTCTATCAAATATTGATTATAAGTTATGCCAAAGAATTCTATTATCCAAACTATTTTCTGATTAAAACATGCGTCGCTGTCCGCATAAAAACCAACCGCGGGCCGTTGTCTGGAGAGCCCTTTACAGAACCTTACTAGACCTTAAACTAGGTTTGAAGGGTAGGCAGGGGTTGTAACTATACTGAGACCTTAGAACATATCTCAAGGTGGGTGACGGCATTTACGTTGTAGATGCCTATAGGCTCCGGCTACCACTTAACATCAGGTGAGCCGTGAGCTCGTCCACCCATATAAGCAATAAAAAAATAAAAATATAGATGGGAAGAAGATATAAAGAAAATAGCACTACAAGTTGGGTTAAAATAGCCCAATCTACCCGCCACCCACCTTGAGATATGAGTTCTAAGGTCTCAGTATAGTTAAAACGGCTGCACCACCCTTCAAACCGAAACGCATTGCTGCTTCACGGCAGAAATAGGCGGGGTGGTGGTGCCTACCCGTGCGGACTCACGCGAGGACCTACATTCCGTGACACAGACATATAGATACAGGACGATCTAATAATAGCTTTATAAAAAGTCCCTTCGAAAATGTTACAATAACTACAATTAATAAGATTCATATTAAAATTTAGAATAGACTAGCCGTACTCGCCCACTTCGCTGGGCATTTAAAATTAACATTATTATTTATTGTCAATATTATTAGGGAGTCCAACACTCATATAAATATTAGCCTATCCATTAAGTACATGTATTTTCTACATGGATACCAAGTTTCAAGTCAATCGGATGCATGGTTCAGTAGTTATAACGGAACATCCGTAAAAACTACTGTAGATTTATATATTATATTCATAGAAAGAATATTAAGCTATTCTATATACTGTAATGTTACGGAATTGTTTTCATCTGGTAATCTAAAAGGACTATTTCTGCCGTGAAGGAGTAATGTGTTTCGGTTTGAAGGGTGGGGCAGCCGTTGTAACTATACTTGGACCTTAGAAGTTATATCTCAAGGTGGGTGGCGCATTTACGCCGTAGATGTCTATGGGCTCCAGTAACTACGTAACCCGAGGGGGGCTGTGAGCTCGTCCACTCATCTAAGCAATAAAAAAAAACTTGTAAAAGTGGGTATTAATAATAAAAAAACACTTGCTCAAATACAATAGATGCAGTTTGTGTAATTAGGTGTGACTTTATTAACACATTGAGTGCGGTACGAGGTCGCATACGCCTCGTCCGTATCGCCCTTGCCGAGAAGAACCTAGACCTTTCTCTCGTGCGTGTGTCGTAACTTATATTTCATTTAGAGGAGAAATGAACATAGTATATTTAAGAGATTTCTATCTACAAAAAAGTTATTAATTTAGTTTTAATTTTACTACGATTTCTTCGTTGTATATTTTGAAAACAAACCAATACACAAAAAAAAAATATAGTTTTAAAAAAAAATGAAAAAATACACGTTTCCATTTTTTTTATTGCTTAGATGGGTGGAACAGCTCACAGCCCACCTGATGTTAAGTGGTTACTGGAGCCCATAGACATCTACAACGTAAATGCGCCAATGCAACGTAAGCCTTGAGATATAAGTCCTAAAGTAGTATAGTTACAACGGCTGCTCCACCCGTCAAACCAAAACGCATTACTGCTTCACGGCAGAAATAGGCGGGACGGTGGTACCTACCCGTACGGACTCACAAGAGGTCCTACCACCAGTAAAGAGACCAATTAAAAATTGTAAATAATTTTTTGTAAAAAAAAGAGTGGAGTCCGCTGTGTCAATAGTTGTATTTTATTGCCAGATATGAGTAAATTAATATTATACTAGTGGTACCCCCGTAGTCGAAATTCGACTATAAATAATTGAAATTATAAGTTTGTACACTACTAAGATTCTATTTTCAAAGACTATTATATTTCTATAATCACAGAAAAAATTTAACAAAGACAAACAGTATTTAGTCTATTCTCAATTTGACAACAGACGTCAAGAACAAAAGTGTGACAATAAATAAATAGTATGCATGCGTGTGTGCGTCAAATACATGGTAGTGTGTGTAATGTTTTTTTTATTGATTTAATGTATTTTTTAGGCATAATTAAAAAATATATTAGCTTTCTGCACTCCTTCTCTATATTTTCTTTAAGTGTGGGAAATTTCATACTCCTCCGTCCGCGCAATTTTCGTAAAAAAGGGATAAAAAGTTTTTCCTTCGCGTATTATAATAATATATAGATAGTAGACTAATATTATAAACGGGAAAGTTTGTAAGAATGTATGGATGCGTGTATGTTACTCTTTCGCGCGAAAGCTAGTGAATGGACATTGATGAAAGTTTGGTGTGCAATATGAAAAGACCTACACTTAGCATTGGCTGGAGGCAGCTTGAGGAAGAGAGAAGAGAGGTACTCTAACGGACAATTCGGAGAGTCGGACAATTCTAAAATATCTTGTCTTTATCAGCCGGGTGGTACTTCCATCTTCCACGGTGGGACTTCCACGGTAAACCAATGCGCAGAGCTAAAATCGGTCGTACCATACGTCATTTCGGATCCTCTCGATCCACTAACGGTGCTTTTAGGTACCTCAAGCACCGGTCATCGTTCTCGTCGAACCCGTCGCTTGCAACGAAGGGCTCGACGAGTAAGTTAATCCTCAGACACCGGCTCCTCCCGATCCAATAACGGTGCTTTTAGTAAACTAACCCATAGGCACAGCCCACTGAGTTTTTCGCCGGATCTTCTCAGTGGGTTGCGTTTCCGATCCGGTGGTAGATTCTGCGAAGCGCGGCTCTTGCTAGGGTTCGTGTTAGCAACGTCGTCAGGTTTGAGCCCCGTGAGCTCACCTACTAGTTAAGGTTCCGCTGAAATAGCCTCTCAAGGCTCTCAGCTTAGGTAGGGAAAAAAAAGTCATACCAGCTTTGCGAGCACAGCTCAGTTCACAGTATTGTTTTTTTTTAAATGGAAAAACTATTGTAATATTATAATTTACAACAATAATTATTGTGAGTTCATCAGACCCATTACCAATTGACCTGTTTGCCTATTACGTTATCTAATTTGTGTATTAACACATTACAAATGTATTATATAGTTTTTGTAATATGAAGTTTCTTACCAAACTTAAGTAATGGACATTAATATTTTGTAGTTTTGTTTGAAATATAAAGAGCGCGCCGCTGTTTAAAATATACTTTTTAAAAAAAAAAAGAGTTTCTACAACAGTCATGGACATAATTTAAAATGTTTTTACGGTTTTGATCTTGTACAAAAATATGGTCAAAATAGCCGGTAGGGAATGGATGCGAAAGGTAAGAGACTGAAATAATGGAGTGTGTAACGGGTAGCCATCATACAACACAAGATATTTGACAGACGCCTGAATCACGCTTACGACATTTTCAAGATAAGCTCACATATATACAAGTTACGAACAACATTCGGACCGTCGGTCTACCGAACAATATCACCCGCTCGGTGGAAGATCCTCCCTTAATTGACGTATACCTACAGATTCTGTAGTACAGAGTACAATTAACTCCGCATTGGTTGAAGAACTTTGGTTTTACAGGTGGTAGGACCTCTTGTGAGTCCGCGCGGGTGGGTACCACCACCCTGCCTATTTCTGCCGTGGAGCAGTAATGCCTTTCGGTTTGAAGGGTGGGGCAGCCGTTGTAACTATACTTGAGACCTTAGAACTTATATCTCAAGGTGGGTGGCGCATTTACGTTGTCGATGTCTATGGGCTCCAGTAACCACTTAACACCAGGTGGGCTGTGAGCTCGTCCACCCAAAGAAGATAAAGAGACTGAAAGAACTTACTGTGTCTTCCGTCTGGGTAGTTCTTAACACCTTTTCATCAGCTTGGTATTTCTGTATGTAACAGAATCTACGAACGTTATTCTCTTAACTTCAAAATGTCCAATTAACTTGATTTTAATACGCTTTTATTAGCTTCAGACGTATGTGTGTATGTAACAGAATCTTTGAACATGATTTTGACCCCCTTCAAAACGTCGGATTAACTCGAAATTTGGTATTCTTATTAAGGACCGATGACAATTCTATATAAAAAAAATTATAAAAAAAAATAAAAAAATAGAAATTCAACTAAAAAATTAAAAATAAATAATCGTTTAAAAAAACTAATAAAATACGCTTTTGTAGAAAATCCAACTATAAAATTGAAAATAAATTTTAATAAATATGAATTAAAAATAGTGTAAGAAAAAATGATTTTATTGTAAAAAAAGCGTGGGGTGCATGGTATCAGTAGTTATAAATATTTTATGAACAGATGCAGATGAATTTTCTTAAAAGCGTATTTTGTTAGTTTTTTTAAACTATTTTTTTTTTACATTCGTTTTCGAGTTATGTATAACGGTTCATATTCAATCGACTTTAACTACATCGATGATTTTAATTACATTTCGCTCAAATTTTTTTTCTTATTTTTTTTTTTAAATTATTTTTCTTAATAATAATGTATGTTCATATCGTAAACACGATCATACGATTTCGTTTACATGAACCTAAAGGTCAGGCTGAGAGATAATTGCGAGATAATTCTTATTTTGTGAGCCGGCGAAGTTTTTTAAATGGATCGATATGGGAATTTGGAAGCGATTTTTGGGTAGGCTACGAGACACTTTCCCCCCTTTGCCTTTTCATGGGTTCTGTCTCATGCGAAGTTCGGACGCGGGTTATTGAGCGACAGGAGGTTTTAGTCAGTTCGACTCCGACTCCCCGCCCCGCTCTTCGTCCCCAGGGGAGGGCGGAAGTCCGGCGATTTCCTCCAAGGCTACGAGAACGCGATATTCTATGTACTGGCCATATGCAGTGGCGTGCTGTGTAGGTTGCGAGTTCCACTCAGCCCACTGAGTTTCTCGTCGGATCTTCTCAGTGGGTTGCGTTTCCAATCCAGTGATAGACTCTGCGAAGCGCTACTTTTGCTAGGGCTAATGTTTTGCCGTATTGCTGAGGCTAAAGTATAAGTGAAATTTATTTCGTAATAAACGCAATACAGCGAAATCCAATTGCTCTTACTTTGTTAATTTTTGGTATTAGCATAGCCAGCCACGTGTTATTTTGAAACAAAAACTTTAGTAACAGCAACGTGTGGCTGGGTCTGCTAGTAATAGATATAACTAGCAGTACCCGTCCGCTTCGCTGGGCATTTAAAATGAATATTATTATTTCTCACCCCCACAAAGATTCTCATCATTAATGCCCCCGCAACTGGTGTAGGGAGTCCAACACTCATATAAATATTAGCCTATCCATTAAGTACATATATTTTCTACATGGATACCAAGTTTCAAGTCAATCGGATGCACGGTTCAGTAGTTATAACGGAACATCCGTAAAAACCACTGTAGATTTATATATTAGTATATATTAAACGTCGAATGAAAGTTAATGGCTCCTCATTTTGTTGCAGTGCTAGTCGTTCTGTCGACAACCTTCGTTCTGAGTTTGATCGGGACGATATTCTCGTGCTTCACAAACACAATCAACGATGCTATCTTATCTGTGAGTATACCAAACACCAACTGTTAACACATCCTTACAGATGCCATAACTCTTGCATTAGACGCCTTCAGTCCTAACACTAGGAGCAGGCTTAGGGACCCCGGTAACCGTACTCGGCGAACTCGACAAAAACCGTTCGACGTGCAACCTAACCCATACATCAGCTCGCTAAGTTTCTCGCCGGATGTTATCAGCAGGTCGCGATTCCGATCCAATAGTAGATGCATTCACGAAGCAGCTGCTCTTGAGTTTTTAGGTCTCTTTTGGCGCTGGGGCAGCTGTTGGAAAATCCCAGCCCTCCCAGCTGAGCCTTTGCTCGCCCACTTTTCCTGGTGAAACTGGAAATGACCCATAGTGTAAGCACAGCGAGACTTGGCAGCTGAGACGAGGCTCTATTTGAAGGCCCACTGAAAGAGCAATGTAGAATTTGGCTTTGAAATTGATTCAGTAATGACAGGATTCGCATGATAACATGATATGGCCTAAAGAATTGCAAGATTCTAGAGGCAAAGCACATCGCTCATAGAGCAAATAACCGGTGGGGTCGAAAAGCTCTTGAATGGCAACCGCATACCGTAAAACGTAACATAAGCTTTCCAATATTTGAACTGACGACCTGTTGAAGCTCTCGGGAATTGTACAGGCAGCTTTTTTTCCTACCTAAGCTGATAGCCTTGAGAAGCTATTTCCGCGTAACCTTAACTAGACTAGAAACCTGACGACGTTGCTAACACGAACCCTAGCAAGAGCCGTGCTTCGCTTAATCTACCACCGGATCGGAAACGCGACCCGCTGAGAAGATCACAGGCAGCGCAGGGTCGTCGTAGCGAGTGGACCTCTGTGGGCTAATAGATATAAAAAGTTTGTTAGTTTGAATTTCGTGTAACGCCTGTACTAATGGTTTGTCCAGAACATGATAATCCGGAACAACTCAATGGCTTTTTCGTTGTGGGAGCACCCGACCGTCGAGCCACTGATGAAGGTATACCTCTTCAACTACACGAACTGGGAGCAAGTGAGGGATGGCGATGAAAAGAAGCTACACGTCGAAGAAGTAGGACCATATGTTTATTCGTAAGTTAATGTTTTCTGTGCATACACATAATATTCTCATATTAGATCAGTTATTTGTTATTATTTATTTACATGATTTATTTATAAACGTGACAGTGTGTTTGTTTGCCCTTCATTACGAGGGCGGCACTGAAAATTTCGGAAATTAACGAAGTGACACAAGATTACTATTTAAAAATGTATTTATTGCTTTTCGAAGTATTCTCCGCGAAATTTGACACATTTTTCCATACGATGGAACCAATCATTGAAACAAAAATTCCATTCGGAAGTTGGGGTCTCCAAAATGGCCGTTTTGTAGGCGTCCACAGCTTCTTCAGGTGATGAAAATCTCTGTCCACGCAATTTATTCTTTATTTTAGGGAAAGTATAGAAATCATTAGGGCTTAGGTCGGGGCTGTACGGCGGATGGTCTAATAATTTTATGTTTTCTTGCTCTAAAAACTCTTTTGTTCTGTGCGCGGTGTGAGAACTCGCATTGTTGTGATGTCGATGATGCGGCGGTTGCAGTTCTCTTTACGGAGTTCAGAAACGACCTGTGGCAAACAAATGCTAGCATACCATTCTGCATTAACCGTTCTTTGTCCCTCAAGAGGAATAGTCGTAAGATGGCCGGTTTTGGAGACAAACGTGGCCACCATTTTTTTTGCAACACTCCGTGAACGAACAATTTTTGTTGGCTTTAACTCATTTTCGAACACCCAAACTCGTGACTGGTTTTTTGTTTCGGGTTCGTACGCGTATATCCAGGATTCGTCACCTGATACAATGTTGTATTTGTGTAGCATTTGAGGATCCTGCGTGGAATCTTTCGAGAGTTCTGACGCACCAAGTAACGCGAGCCGCTTTTTGCTCTTCACAGAGCTAATGCGGTATCCATCGGGAAAACAACTTTTTTACACCTAATTGCTTATGCAAGATTATTTGTTTTTGACTCATGCCAATGTCTAAAGTTGCCTGAATTTCGCGGTATGTCACATGTCGATCTTCCTCAATCAGCTTACGCACAGCATCAACGTTTTCTTGGGTGACTGCAGTTTTTGGACGACCTTGACGGGGATCATCACTGAGTTTGACACGTCCACGTTGAAACTCAGCAAACCAGCGATAAATTGTGGTTTTGGATGGGGCTTCATCACCAAATGCAGAAATCATCCGGTCAACACACTGTTTTTGTGTTAAACCACTTCGAAAGTCATAATAAATCATCGCTCTTGAATTTTCTCGAGTCAATTCCATTTTCTCAACGACTAAACAAGTTTGACAAAACCTCACGACAAGACCGAGATTTTTTTTTTAAATAAATAAATGGTATTCGATTTTTAAAACCAAGGAGTTTTCAATTAAAAATATTTTAATATGACAGGAACAGTGGAAATATTCCATTCCCGATACTTTTAGTGCAGCCTAGTAAACATCGAAATGATGCTTCGTTTACAACTTAACATGGTTTCAGGTTTTAACGAATTTAATCATCTCCTTTTTATCATCTCACCTCCCACCATCGGAGCAGAGTTCATCCATATTATCTGGAACCGCTGCGTTCATCGACAGTGCGTTTCCAGAAGTCTTTTTTGCCACGTACCATCGGCTATGGAATGAGCTCCCCTCCACGGTGTTTCCCGAGCGCTATGACATGTTCTTCTTCAAACGAGACTTGTGGAGAGTATTAAGCGGTAGGCAGCGGCTTGGCTCTACCCCTGGCATTGTTGACGTCCATGGGCGACGGTGACCACTCACCATCAGAGCCGTATGCTCGTCTGCCTACAAGGGCAATAAAACAAATAGAGATCCTTAGGTCCGGCTCGCGTATTTCATGCAAAAACTTTTAATTTACTTTGGTTTACTGTGGGCCTGTAAAAAACACACTATTATTTGCAATAAATAAAATATCATATCAACCTAACACAAATAAACGTTAAATTTTATTCACTCCAGTTTTTTTTTATTGTCCATGTAGGCAGACGAGCACACGGCCCACCTGATTGTGAGTGGTTACCGTCGCCCATGGACTTCAGCAATGCCAGGGGCAGATCCAAACCGCTGCCTACCAAATCCACTTGATCCACTTGGTTTAATTAATCCTTGCATGTTACAAGCAAAGCTCATATTACAAACACTATGGGCTAAGAATATCACATGGGATGACCAGTTACCTGCCGAAGTTCAGTCACAATGGCATGATTTTATTAAATACGGCCCGCGTATTTCTCGTGACAAACAAAATACTGTTTTTTTCTTCAACGCTATCTATATTATAGATTAACCTCCCGCTGTGCTTATCGTTTCGTGTTTTATGGATTCAATAAAATAGGCAATATTCGTACGGAATAATAATGATAAGCAATTTTCGTTTTTTGCCTAACATCAAGTACAAGCTAGCAACATCGAGGGGTTAGGCTAGCTTTAGCTAAATGGGAGCTCACGGAGTTCACCCTTGAAGACTTTGCTAACATTAGCCAATTGTCGTGACGAGCAAACACTAAATGGAAGCTCGTTTTAGGGTGTGACGTCTAAGAACGCACATTTTTATGATGCGTAAGACGGAACGCACGAGAGGTGAAAAAAAAGAAGATAGTCTGTGACACGGGACCTCTTTACCGCCGAAAATACATAAGACGAAAAAAATATAATGTGTGTAACTTAGAACTGTGTAAGCCGCTGCAACAATAAAACTACTATTGTTTCAACTGTGGTGTTAATTACGAGTGATCCAAAAACACGATTTTCCCGCGAAATAAAGTAGGGGCTCCATACTTCCTCAAGGCTTTCGCTGCCAAATAAATAAGTATTACTTATTAATACCTATGTATATTTTCGTTACGCCAAGAAGACGTTTTTTTTAAGTGAAAGTTCTCTACACGCGTTGAGAGTAAAATTGAACTAGCGACAGATTCGTTACGGCTCGAGAGAAAAGATACAATTTACGACGAGCGAGAGTGAGAAAATAGACAGAGCGTCTCGCGAACCACTCGACCGTGGAGAGAGGGAAAGGACAAAGCGAGCTAGGTCGTTTCTCTTATACACAGCGTTCCCTATTACTAGAGCAATTTGATTTAAAGATGAAAAATGAAGAAAACCACAATACTAGACATCGCAAAAGAAGTTTCACTTCTATCACGTGCACGAAGTTAATGGGCACCTTTTTTTTTATTAAATTAACATATTTTTTCCAGAAACTAAATTCCGTATTTGTACATAGAATTATTTATTTCTAACTATTGGCTTGGTTTCATATTGAACTATACCTGCTCCTAATGGTAGATCTGCTATTGACGGTATTGGTGAATCGGGTGGATTTGTAATGACGCGTCTAGGGCATCGATGGTAACCGGCTCCTGCGTATTTTTTTATTATTATTGCTTAGATGGATAGGCGAGCTCACATCCAACCTGGTGTTAAGTGGTCACTAAAGTCCATAGACATCTACAACGTAAATGCCGCCACCCACCTTAAGATATAAGTTCTAAGGTCTGAGATTAGTTACAACGGCTGCCCCGCCCTTCAATCCGAAACGCATTACTGCTTCACAGCTGTAATAGGCAGGGCGGTGGTACCTACCCATGCGGACTCACAAAAGGTCCTACCGCCAGTATTATACGGCTTTAATTGCGTGATGATCATGCTGAGATTCATTTGAGATACAAGGTAGGTCCTACTCCTTTGAGGAGTGTCTAAATAAAAAAGTAAATTTCGATTCGGAGGAGTCAGTCGGGTCGTCCTTGTCTACAACTTTATCACGTCAATAATTATTAGTATTACCATCGCGGTATACATTTTATCTATGTAGGGTCTAACTAGAAGAGTACCGTCATTTCTTCATACACAGCACATGCTACCCTCGCGCTGGGCTTGTGGGTTTTTAGTGATAGCTTTCTGCCCACAACTGGACACTTTCACCTTGTCCCCCCTCCATGCAAGACCCCCTTACCTCTACCTACCGCAGTTTCCAAACAGTACCGACCATTAGAAAAACACGTCCCACGAAAACGGCTACTTCTGTCGTCCTAGATAATTTCGTTAGAAAAATCGAGAACACATTTCGACGTTTCAGATAACGGCCCGCAATATGATAGATAGTGTTGTTATCATGAAAAAAAACCAAAGAGATTTAACGAGTATTTTATTGAATTCATTATTAGCAGCATCATCGGCCCACAGATGTCAACCGTTGGACACAGGCCTCGTCCAAGATCCGCAATTATTATTATTAATTGTAAAGAAATAATGTAATTGTTCACAGCTAGACGATTTAATTTTCAAAGCTCCCAATACACCCAAAATAATCCATTACTGTGTCATTGGAGCTTCAGGCTTTTGTATAATTCTTGCTTCTGTGATACAGCACCCAACAATTAATACTGCACATCGACTTTTGGAAAGAGTGAAATAGATTAATTACGGCTTCGTCCAGCGCTATCTCTATCGCACGAAACGCGAACAATCCGCCATCAATACGTCAAGCACGGAAATCTATCGAATTCGTAATGTAAATGTATCGAGTTGTCGATACGAAAACGGATTGTTACATAAGACGGTAGTAGTACTCGACAGCCACCCGCAGAGATTTACGTCACCGCATGTCAAAACGATGCTCTCGATCTATGAAGTCGTCGTGGCCTAAAGGATAAGACGTCCGGTGCATTCGTGTGTAGCGATGCAACGGTGTTCGAATCCCGCAGGCGGGTACCAATTTTTCTAATGAAATACGTACTTAATAAATGTTCACGATTGACTTCCACGGTGAAGGAATAACATCGTTTATTAAAAATCAAACCCGCGTTAATTAATTTTGCGTAATTACTGGTGGTAGGACCTCTTGTGAGTCCGCACGGGTAGGTATAACCACCCTGGCTATTTCTGCCGTGAAGAAGTATTTCGTTTCGGTTTGAAGGGTGTGGCAGCCGTTGTAACTATACTGAGACCTTAGAACTTATATCTCAAGGTGGGTGGCGCATTTACGTTGTAGATGTCTATGGGCTCCAGTAACCACTTAGAACCAGATGGGCCTCGTCCACACCTCGTCCACACATCTAATCAAGAATAAAAAACAAAAAAAAACAAATTCTTGTCAAGTCTCTATCTTAGTCTGTGTCTAGTCGTTGTAGGTCTTATGTCCTGTCAAAGGGGTTGCACGCCACGACAACGGTAGGCGCACACTTGAAATCCAATGGCATGTTCCCTATGCCGTCTCACCGTTGTTTCAAACCACAATTTAATCCCTCATTGATATGTCCGTTCCAGTAGTAGATTTATTCGCGAAACAGCTGTTTTGGAATTAGGTCTTTAGAGGCCCTCGGGTATCCGTTAGCAAATCCCACCGCTCCTAACTGAGCCTTTGCTCGCCTATCTGTCCTGGTGAAACTGGAAAGACCTCCGGGCCACCAGTAATCAATTTACTGTCCCTTCCACGTCACTGTCCAGTTTACAAATATGACGTGGTTCGCTTTAAAGATAGAGGATTTATCTATCATATCTACGAGGAATCCGATTGCAATCGTCAAAACAAGACAAACTGTCAGACAACTGTGACGTCATTTTCTGGTAAGCAACCACGTAATCATTCAAACTATGAGCGCAATGTAAACAACACGTTATCGAATGACGCGCAATGGAATCGTCGGAGTTATAACTGGGTCTTTAGAACTAAGGTGCCGATCATTGGGATCCGGGGTTGGATGGTTTAGGATCAGCGGGACGAGTAAACTAGACCACAATCAACAATTAATATTGGTTTGAAAGATAGGCTAGCCGTTGTACCATGGACCAGTGTGCTTAGTGCGAGTTTTTTTTTAACGTTCTCGATAGCGTAAAAGTGAACTAAAATTTGTATGGAGTCGGAACGTTCGCATACGCTTGCCGCTAGGGGTGCTTCTTTTTTTTTTTTTTTTCGGGCCGGGGGCCGAACTTCCTACGAGGTCCCCGCGCCTAGGGGGCGCGCAGGGTATGTGGCACTCAACGATCTGCATGTGTTGAGAGCAGACCGCGGGCCCAAGGAATTTTAGGGCCCACCCAGTAAACGACTCCCCTGCACTCTTACACCCGACGTCTGATCTCCGTCCGGGGTCAAAACCCGATCAGTGTAGGGGGGTTCCCGCGGTCAACACTACAACCAGACACGCGGCGCCACGCCCGACCGACGGGTGGTCGGTCTCGGAGGGAGGTTGCAATTCATGTTGTCATGTCCATGGACCCCGTTAATCACTGCCTTAGGTGGACCTTCAGGTGGTAATAAGAAAAAATGAGCACAAACCATTCATGAACCGTATTACCAATGCCAAAAGTTGAAGTACCAACGCGATAAAGCACTAACGCCAATATAAGCACAAACAGCAGTTATAACTTCGTAGCGTTATAAGATAAGCGTATATTTATTAGGTGCTAATGACATAGGAAATGTATTGAATAAATACGTCGGTTTTTCCCGCAAAGTATTCTGTGATTGGCGAATCAAAGCGATACTTAATGATTGCCACTTAAAAGGGTTGTGCGATGGAACACCTAACGTTAAGGGTCGGATCGTGAGATGTTCTCTTCCTCAACCTGTTTCCACCCAATGCTAAGAGAGATATACCATCTGCACGAGTAGGTACCACCACCCCACCTATTTCTGCCGTGAAGCAATAATGCGTTTCGGTTTGAAGGGTGGAGCAGCCGTTGTAACTATACTGAAATCTTAGAACTTACATCTCAATAATCCTAAGACCTTCTAAGACGCGGCCAATGATTGGAAGCGTTGAAGGGACATCACAAAAAGCAAAATCCTGTTGAAACATGACGGTCACGGCCCTCAGTAGTGAGGAAACGGCGTGAAGAGGAGGACTAATATCAATACGTGAAGCAAAAACTTTGTACCCATTTTTACGGAAACTGCGCGGACGGAAGAGTATGAAATTTCCCACACTTATAGAGAATATAGAGAAGGAGTGCAGAATGCTAATTTTTTTTTTAAATTATGCATAATAAATACATTAAATCAATAAAAAAAACATTACACACACTACCATGTATTTGACACACACACGCATGCATACTATTTGTTTATTGTAAATTTTTTTAAATTTTTTTTTTATTGCTTTTATTTCTTATTGCTTAAAGTCTGTGGTCAAATTGAGAATAGAGTAATATTGTTTGTCTTTATTAATATTTGTCTAAAGTGTAGTCTTGGCGAAATCTGTGATTATAAAAGTCTTTGACAACAGAATCATAATAATGTACAAACTTATAATTTCAACTAATTATAGTCGAATTTCGACTACTAGGCGACGACTAGTTACATTAAAATCTTATTATATTATTTCTTTGCAGCCAAGAGTTAGATAGGGTTAACGTTGAATTCGATGGCGACCAGCTGAGCTTCCAGGAGCTAAACAATTTCCGTTATATTCCTGAGAAGACGAACGGCGCGTATTACGACCAGGTCTTCGTACCGAACCTCCCGCTGCTGGTGAGTAGATATTTTTTTGTCTTTAATAATCGCTGGTAACTTAAAGGGATACTCCAATTACGCGCGGACCTTAAGGTGAGCTCACGGGCTGAACCTGAGAGAACTTTAGTACTAATTACTAGTACTAATCACTAGTACTAATACCTAGCACTAATTAGTACTAGTTACTAGTACTAATTACTAGTACTAGTTACCTACTAGTACTAGTTACCTTACTAGTACTAATCACTAGTAATAAATAAATAAAATAAAATAAAAACCCTTTTATTTCCTGCTAAAATACAAAGTAAATAGGTATATAATAATTTTAATTTTCTTCACTTATGTTTGGCAGGAACCCATTAAACATGGTGAAGGCCTCCTCAAAGTCCTTCCATTTGGTTCTATTTTGGGCTACCTGTATCCATCGAGGGCCAGCAATAGCTTTTATATCGTCCTCCCATTTTGATATCGGGCGACCCTTTTTTCTTTTCCCTTGTGGCCCTTCCCATACAGTTATTCTTGCAGTCTATCTCTGGTCCTTAAGTCTGGCTACATGACCAGCCCCCTTCCACTTCAAGTTTCTGGCATATTCAAGAGCATTATAGATTTTACTAATTACTAGTACTAATACTAATCCCAGCAAAAGCAGTGCTTGGCTAGTATTTGCCCTGATCGAATTTGGCGGTATCGAAAAATCTAATCAACATTCAAAAGCCGGCTCGTCGTTTGGCCTCAAATGACGTCATACGTTATAAAACTCCATTCGACAGCGTCCTCTGACATTTGCACGGCAATTTCGAAATACAACGACCGCCAGTTTGCGTATGCATTGTGATGAAGAAAACAACTAAACTATAGGCGAAATTAATAATGGCGTTATCTTATCAATGTTTTGAACATGCATTCGTAACAGATACTGAAACTAGCACATGCTGTTTCACTCACTTTTACTGGTGGCACTCTGAGCTCACCCGTGTGGACTCTGTCGCGCACTTCCGCTGCGAAGTATTGTTTTTATTGCTTGGATAGGTGGACGAGCTCACAGCCCACCTAGTGTAAAGTGGTTACCGGAGCCCATAGATATCTATAACGTAAGTGCCGACACCCACCTTGAGATATAATTTCTAAGGTCTCAGTATAGTTACAACGGCTGCCCGACTCTCAAACCGAAACGTATTACTGCTTCACGGCAGAAATATGCAGGGTGGTGGTACCTACCCATTTGAACCCGCAACACGTCCCACCACCAGTAATTACGCAAATTATAATTTTTCGGGTTTGATTTTTATTACACGATGTTATTCCTTCACCGTGGAAGTCAATCGTGAACATTTGTTAAGTACGCATTCCATTAGAAAAATTGGTACCCGCCTTCGGATTCGAACACCGGTGCATCGCTACATACGAATGCACCGGACGTCTTATCCTTTAGGCCACCACGACTTCCATGAAGCGTGCTGTTCGAAGGATCGTGATCATGATCTCAGCCTATTGCTGTCCACTACTGAACCTAGGCCTCCCCAATCGACCACCAGCGCGGCACACGATAAAACTCCATGGTAAAATGGTGAACGTCGTGATGTCTACCACCTTAGCTAACCTAGCAAGAAGCCAATGGTCGTATCGATAGAAATGAGAGAAAGACAAAGGCAGTTATGGATCTCAATGATCACGGGATCCCAATTAGAAAAAAAAAACTGCGTGCAATCGAAATTTATGGTCAAGGGACAATGCTGACTTAATCGATATACAAATAAAATTTTAACAGTAACAAAATAACACAATAATTTTTCTTAAATATATTCGAAGAAACATATTTAAGCCAAAACCAAAAGATAACGCAATAACAAGAAGTCGTTATTGCGTTATCTTTTGGTTTTGGCGAAACGTTAACATAATTAAAGCTAATTTTACGGTAAAACTTCGTTTTTAGAAATGTCGTTATATCGAATAGTGAAACGCTAGTTGGACTGTGAGCTCGTCCACCCATCTAAGCAATAAAAAAACCCAGCTACAGCTAACTACAGTTATTGACGTAGAAATAATCTCACAGTTGAATCACGCTAACGACATTTGCATGATAAACGTGTATATTAATTAAGTTTCAACATTATTAGCAATTTTCCCCTTCCCTCTTGTTGTTTTGTAACAATTTTGTGAACTTTTTTTCATTTTAGGGCGTGGTCTCAATGTCGGTGGGCATGAATCTAAGCCCATTCGCCCAAATGTCATTGAATTCCGCCTTCGACTGGGCGAATCACCCCGATCCATTCGCTAAGCTACCCGTGCACAGGTAAGTCAACAACTTTACTTGAACAGTTATAAATATAATTACGTGCATTTGTGACCGTAAGAAAACAATACAAGTGAAGTCGACGTGGCCTAAAGGTTAAGACGTCCGGTGCATTCGTATGTAGCGATGCACCGGGGTTCGAATCCCGCAGGCGGGTAACAATTTTTCTTATGAAATACGTACTTAACTAATGTTCACGATTGACTTCCACGGTGAAGGAATAACATCGTGTAGTAAAAATCAAACCCGCAAAATTATAATTTGCGTAATTACTGCCGGTAAGACATGTTGTGAGTCCGCACAGGTAGGTACCACTGCCCTGCCTATTTCTGCCGTGCAGCAGTAATGCGTTTCGGTTTGAAGGGTGAGGCAGCCGTTGTAACTATACTAAGACCTTAGAACTCATATCTCAAGATAGGTGGCGGGATTTACGTTGTAGATGTCTATGGGCTCCGGTAACTAATTAACATCAGGTGGGCCGTGAGTTCGTCCACCCATCTAAGCAAAAAAATAAAAATCTATCGCCGCCGTATCGGAATCGCGACCCACTGAGAAGATTCGGCCTGAAATTCAATGGGTATTTTCCCTACCTATTCACTGGTAGCCTAGGGATATTTCAGCTACACGCAGACGGGTAGGTGAGCTCACGGGCTCGACCTAAGAGAATTTGCAAATACTAGCCCTAGCAAGAGCAGCACACGTCACTGTCAAACCAAAATCTGCAAAAACTCTATTTTGAATTAACGAGTAAAAACTATATTTAGGAAGGTGAATTTTTAAGAACTATATCAAATGAAAGCTATAGATAAATATTAAAGCTATAGATACATAACAGTTTTTATTTTATAGGGTAGATAGGGCTGTGAACTATACGAAAAGGTCAAAAAGTAAAAATCTCAAAACGTGCACAAAGCAGATTCTAGTTTGACAACGACGACATACTAAAATCTATATATTAATACGTGAAGCACAAACTTTGTATCCCTTTTTACGAAAATTGCACCGACGGAGGAATATGAAATTTTCCACACTTATAGAGAATATAGAGAAGAAGTGCACAATGCTAATATTTTATTAAAATAATGCATAAAAGATACATTAAATCAATAAAGAAAACATTACGCACACTACGTACCATGTATTTGACGCACACACGCATACATACTATTTATTGTCAAACTTTTGTTCTTGACGTCCTCGGTCACATTGAGAATAGATTAAATATTGTTTGTCTTTATAAATATTTTTTTATAGTGTAGCCTTGGCGAAATTTGTGATTATAGAAGTATAAAACACAATCGTAATAGTGTACAAATTTACAATTCCAATTAATTATAGTCGAATTCCGACTACTGCGGGACCTCTAGTTCTTTCGAATTTTTCTTATTAATTATTGCGTCATCTCCCTTTGAAGTCGTTCTCGCGACATTCCTATACAAACATAATGCGGCGCAGAATAATTCAATTAATTTAATTGATTAAATGGTATTGTCTTGGAGTTTACCTTTTACAGCTGCGACATTTTGTTTTTAATCCAATTAAAATGTTTGTTCACGTTATAAGGCAATGGCGGGTTTATCGTATAAGTCACTGCGGTGACACAAAAATGTTTAATTTGTCATTGTCGATGATATTGTGAAAGTTTCTTACGACTCTATTAATTGGCAAGTAACCTAAAAGTGGTGCGTTCGAAATAAAAGAAAACTGATTTTGAAGATTGACATGGTCTCAAAATAGACCCCTACTAAATAACGTATTTAATTCTCTCAAGATACATTGTTTTTTTTTTAATAATTACCTCCTAATATATACTAACTAATACTAATTATGTTTACATAATTTGTAGTAATAATTATTAATTACATTTTATGCACATTGAACTTTAATGTATATCTGTTTTGTTAAATTTTGATTAGAAAATGATGTCAAGTTCATACTAACTTAACCAACTGCAAAACTTTTGGATTCGTTAATATTTTGTGTTAATAAGAGATAGAAAGAAAACTAGAGATTGGATTTTGTGAAGTAATTTGCCACTCGGGCTCTGAGTTTTCAGTTCGATTAAGAAAAGGGCTATTTTTTTTTATTGCCCTTGTAGGCAGACGAGCATACGGCCCACCTGATGGTGAGTGGTTACCGTCGCCCATGGACTTCAACAATGCCAGAGGCAGAGCCAAGCCGCTGCCTACCGCTAGGCTAACTTTTTTTTTGTTACATCGGTGGACGAGCTCACAGCCCACCTGGTGTTAAGTAGTTACTGAAGCCCATAGACATCTACAACGTAAATGCCGCCACCCACCAAGAGATATAGGTTCTAAGGTCTCAGTATAATTACGACGGCTGCCACACCCTTCAAACCGAAACGCATTACTGCTTCACGGCAGAAATAAGCGGGGCGGTGGTACCTACCCGTGCGGACTCACAGGACGTCCTACCACCAGTAATACTTTTAAGAAACTGTTTGGGAATCTGTGTTCTAGACTATAAAAACACAAACAAAAAGCTTTTTATTATTTTGTCCAGGTTTCTGTGGGGATATGACGACAGCATCATAAACATAGCGATTCCATTCCTCTCCTTCATCAACCAGTGGAAATTCAAGGAGTTCGGACTACTGGCCGGTGTGAGTTTAAAAACAATAATTTATATTAGACGCTGCTCGTACGATGCCTTGTGGTACCACCGCTCCGCCCACTTCTGCCGCGACGACGAACCTCTCATATAGGATCTCTTCAACATGCTTATCTATACTTCTATACTAATATTATAATCTATACTAATATTATAAAGAGGAAAGATTTGTTTGTTTGTTCGTATTGTATAGGCTCCGAAACTACTGAACCGATTTGAAAAACTGTTCACTGTTTGGAAGCTAAACTATTCCCAAGTGACATAGGCTATAATCTTTTTTGAAAAAAATTAGGGATCCTTACTAAAACTCCAATAATGTAACCCAAGGTGCAAAAAAATTATCTAAAATATTCTTTACTATCTCACTATCATTCTCTTCTATCAGCCGTCATCTCAACACTCACTCCTCTCTCTCTCATATCGTCATTCACCCACTCCTTCCATGTCTTCTTCGGTCGACCTCTTCCTCCTCTACCTTGCACTACCATTTCCATACATCTCCTAGTCACATGCATCTTCTCTCTACGCATCACATGTCCCTACCACACTTCGGTTCCCTCTGTATTTTGTACCGTATGTTCCATGGGGAGTGCTCTGAGGAGTTGTTCGAGATGATACCGGCATCTCGTTTTTACCATCGCACCGCCCGCCACCGGAGTAGAGTTCATCCATACTACCTGGAGCCACTGCGGTCATCCACAGTGCGTTTCCAGAGATCTTTTTTGCCACGTACCATCCGGCTATGGAATGAGCTCCCCTCCACGGTGTTTCCTGAGCGCTATGACATGTCCTTCTTCAAACGAGGCTTGTGGAGAGTATTAAGCGGTAGGCAGCGGCTTGGCTCTGCCCCTGGCATTGCTGAAGTCCATGGGCGACGGTAACCACTAACCATCAGGTGGGCCGTATGCTCGTCTGCCTACAAGGGCAATAAAAAAAAAAAAAAAAAAAAAAACAAAAAAAAAAGATGTGTCGACATCGTGGAGATCGTGGGTCACCGAATAGGAACGAAGTTCCTTATTATAAAAATATTAATTTTAAGTTCTATTCGAGGTATAAAGATAATAAAACTGGAGGTTTCGCAACAACCCACGGTCATTCGGTAACATGCGAACTTATTGTGGTACACTTCATTCACGGTTGTTAGCATAAGAATAATAATTAGTGTATTGTGCAAACGAACCCTCTGTGAAAGTGGTCAATGAATGATAACAAATATGTTATTTTTTGTACGTTATTAACAAATTTAAGTTACAGTAATAATTAAAAAGTTAAGTCGTACACTCTGTGCATTACTAATAAAAATCTTACGTTACGGACTTTTTTTTGCAGTTAGGGTACCGCTCCACATCGTCCCATAAGGAACTTCGTTCTAAAAATTATTTACTATTTACAGAAAAACAGAACACTGTCTGACCGCTACACAATCAACACTGGCGAAAAGAATATAGATCGGATGAATATCATCGAAAAGTTTGATGGAAGAGACCATTTAACTTATTGGGGAAGCCCTGAGTGTAACAGGTAAATATAAAACCTACCTCCTTATGATAATTTTTTTTATTCCATAGATGGGTGGACGAGCTCACAGCCCTCCTGATGTTAAGTGGTTACTGAAGCCCATAAACATAAAGTTCTAAGGCCCCAGTATAGTTACAACGCTGCCCCACCCTACAAACCGAAACGCATTACTGCTTCACGGCAGAAATAAGCGGGGTGATGGTACCTACCCGTGCGGACTCACAAGACGTCCTACCACCAGTCATTACGTAAATTACAAATTTTGCGGATTTCATTTTTATTACACGATGTTATTCCTTCACCGTGGAAGTCAATTTGTGAACATTCGTCAAATACGTATTTCATTAGAAAAATTGGTAATACCGCCTGCGGGATTGGAACACCGTTGCATCGCTAGATACGAATGCACCGGACGTCTTATCCTTTAGGCCACGACGACTTCCAACGAATTTATCCCAAATACATAATAATTTTACTGGTGGTAGGACCTCTTGTGAGTCCGCACGGGTAGTTACCACCGCCCCGCCTATTTCTGCCGTGAAGCAGTAATGCGTTTCGGTTTGAAGGGTGGGGCAGCCGTTGTGACTATACTGAGACCTTAGAACTATATCTCAAGATGTGTGGCGCATTTACGTTGTAGATGTCTATGGGCTCCAGTAACCACTTAACACCAGGTGGGCTGTGAGCTCGTCCACATATCTAAGCAATAAAAAAAAAAACTTGTCTTTTTGACGTTTTTCGTATAATACGTAATGTAATATAATATAATTTAAAATCAACTCGGACATTCTCGTTACATTGCGGGCTCACGGAATATGGCCTAAATATAAATATTTGTTTGACGGTTATCTTTCTAGCTTTTTACGCGATTTCGGTACAATCTATTTTATTTTAATTCGATGCTCATCACACCAGTACTTCCTGGCGGGGTAGTAGTTCGTGATCCGCACCGGTGGACTACCCACTATCCACTACCACAAAGCAGTCACTATTTACTATCAAAAGCGACCGTTTTCAGCATCAACAAAACAGACAACGTCATTTCTCCAGGTCGCGAAGTCTCCATAGTTCCGGAAACCATTGATTAGAACGATATTAGTACGATACGATAGCTTAACTACATTAAAAGTAGCAAAGCTCATCGGAAGCTGCTATTGACGACACATTTTATCCTTCACCAGCCTTGATATCTCAGATTTGTCTTTTATGAAATGACATTACTGGTGGTAGGACCTCTTGAGAGTCCGCACAGGTAGGTACTACCACCCTGCCTATTTCTGCCGCGTTTCGATTTGAAGGGTGGGGCATCCGTTGTAACTATACTTGAGACATTAGAACTTATATCTCAGGGTGGGTGGCGCTTTTACGTTGTAGATGTCTATGGGCTCCAGTAACCACTTAACACCAGGTGGGCTGTGAGCTCGTCCACCCATCTAAACAATAAAAATATAAAAAATAAATATATATTTCCAACACCGTGGAATTCTGTTTACGTTTTCCAAGAACCTTACAGAACTATATAGCATTTTTTTGTTATTGCCCTTATAGGTAGACGAGCATACGGCCCACCAGATGGTGAGTGGTTACCATCGCCCATGGACGTCAGCAATACAGCGTTTGGACAACGCTTCAAACGTTTCAACCATACAAAAAGATTTTAATTCAGTACAGATTCATTTTGATTTCATTAACACGGTCGTAGTGTGTAAGATGTCAATAGTTTATCTGTATAGATAAAGCTGTGGTATTTATATCTATATATTACACATATTATATATTTTAATTCCATTGGTTTGAAAGACGTTATTATTTGAACAATTAACTGTTTGGCTAAAACATGCTGAGATTTTGAATAGGCCTCTAAAGAATACAATGCTTTGTACCGTGTGACATTAATGCGAAAGACACGTAAGAAATTAAGACACGATTCTACGCGAAGAACTTGTTTCAAGGAAGCGACTTGACTGTGCCTTGAGCATTGCTGACGTTCTTGAGTAATTGTGAGCACTAACCTTCTCGTCGAACCCGTCACTTGCGACGAAGGGCTCGGCGAGTAAATTAACCCTCAAACACATCCCACTGAGTTTCTCGCCGGACCTTCTCAGTGGGTAGCGTTTCCGATCCGGTGGTAGATTCTGCGAAGCACTACTCTTACTAGGGTTAATGTTAGCAACGTTGTCAGGTTTGAGCCCCGTGAGCTCACCTACTAGTTAAGGTTACGCTGAAATTGCCTCTCAAGGCTCACAAGCTTAGGTAGGAAAAATAGTACTAATCATTAAGGTGGAGCCGCATCTACTTAGTGTGAGAATAAAAAAAAATAGGTTGTCTTTAAAGTCGGCTTACGGACGATAGTTTTACGTGATAACGTCAGTAGCAGAAATATTCGAACTGTTAGCTCTGACGTCACGCGAGAAGACAGATAAATGTGTCACAAGCCAACGCTTGGGCCGATCGTGCCTCTCTATCGTTTGTTCCGCGCTCTCGCTTGCACGCTCAGGCGGAACGTGACACTTTCTCGTGCGTATAGCCGGTGTTTATAAGACGTTGTCACGTCAGAAATCTCAATCGAAAAATGACACAACATACCACAAGAACACTATGTAAGTTCAAAATGTGCTCGACAAGACGCTATCTTTGATTGCCCAGTATTGCAGACGTTCCTACTGATTATAATCATGTCACACGCATAAGCTAACTAACATATACGTTAGTTATATCACAATACATTATATTGAAATGTTAAATTTCTTTGGGGCTAGGAATTGATTGCGGTTTTCTTTCCGACGCTTCACACTTGTAAGACTACACTTCGACTCGATACCAAAATGCGCGCGAAATTCTTGAATTATACTTTTAATTTTGCACGCGAAAAAAAAAAATCAAGACAAACACCAATAAGTTCGAACAACATCTGTCTTACCGCCAAAAATGAACAGCCTTAATATCTAAGCTAATAACACAGTAAAAAAGAAAAAAAAATCACAAATTAATTCACATTTTCGTGTTTAAAATAAGCTCCCATGACCATACAATGTTAATAGTTCACAAAAAGTATTTCCGCTCTAGATAAACTGGGTTCCGAATGATGTGCTATCGTGACGCTAAGTGATTTTTTTTTTAATTCATTCCGTGACCGGATACTTGTGTTTTAAGCCAAATGCTCATTTACAATCAACGAATTTTGAAATCTTTGATTTGAAACGTAGTTAACAACCGTTCAAGGTGAAGGAATAACATCGTGTAATAAAAATCAAATCCGCAAAATTATAATTTGCGTAATAACTGTCTTAAAAACCAAAAATTTTTGGATCAATCAACGACCCGCCCATCATTTCCTTACGACAGACAGAATGGCAATCCTTTTTTCTACAATAAATAAGCTACTGTTATTCTAACTTACGAGTGAAGAAATGGTATATGTTTTTTTTTATTGCTTAGATGTGTGGACTAGCTCACAACCCACCTGATGTTAAGTGGTCACTGGAGCCCATAGAGATCTACAGCGTAAATGCGCCACCCACCTTGAGATATAAGTTCTTAGATCTCAGTATAGTTACAACGGCTACCCCACCCTTCAAACCGAAACGCATTGCTGCTTCACGGCAGAAATAGGCGGGGTGGTGGTACCTACCCGTGCGGACTCACAAGAGGTCCTACCAGCAGTTATAGAGGAGTATGGAAGGAGAAAACATGTTGCGCCGACCCCAAGTGACTGGGAGAAAGGCAGGAGAATGATGATGCTAACTTACATTAAATATCTCTTTTCAGCTTAGAAGCGACAGACGGCTCTATATTCCCTCCGTCGCAACTGGACAAGAATAAGACTCTATACGTATTTTATCCTCAACTTTGCCGACGATTGCCGTTCAGATTTGAAAAGGAAGTTGAGGTAAATTTATTTTAGGGAACTACACCGAATTTGATTTGACTTGATCTGATTCGGTCTGACTTGGATGACTTTGGTCTTATTTGGCCCTATTTTCGTTTTTGACTAGAGATGACTACCGGATAACCTCATAGAACCATCATAGAGCTTACTAGAGTCCATAGACAAACATGATTGCAGCTAAACTCCTCAGAACAAAATTGATAAGACAATTGTCAAGAGTTACTAATCGAACCATTCCGATTGCTTCATTTCTAGACTATATTTGCCGACAATATCTTTTCTTTTTATAACTTAGCCGGATGAACTAAGTCGTGGTCCGCCTGCGTGTTAAATGCTCACCGGAACTCATAGACATCAGCCAACGTGATTTTCTATAGTGAAACCGCTGAAGGATCGTTCAAACTGTTTCGTAACAGATATAGGGATATTGTACCTAACAATGCGATCCCTCAATACACCCTATCTATACTAATATTATAAAGAGGAAAGATTTGTTTGTTTGTTTATTTCGAATAGGCTCCCAAACTACTGGACCGATTTGAAAAATTCTTTTTCCATTAGATGCCGACATTATCCCTGATGAACATAGGCTACTTTTTTTAATTTTTTTTATATTTATTTTTTTTGGTTTCATGTGTGTTTTAATGTTTCCGAAGCGAAGCGAGGGCGGGTCGCTAGTCGCTAATAAACTTAAAAATAAAAGCACGCTAAGACAGATGACTAAATTACATGTTGTCGAATACACTGAAACGCAGGGCGACTTCTAAAATCGTCCATCGAAGATGAAGAAAAACAATACAACAACAATAATAAAAACAGCAACAATAAAAACATTATGCACTGTATCCAGTAACATTATCAAAAAAAGCGAAATTAAACTAATGTCTATGAGCAAAAAAAGCGTTCCACAGCTTAATTAAAATAACGTTTTATTCGTTAACCGCTTTAAGCATTTTAAACGCTAAATGCTATATTTATTTTTTTATTGCTTAGATGAGTGGACGAGCTCACAGCCCACCTGGTGATAAGTGGTTACTGGAACCCATAGACATCTTCAACGTAAATGCGCCACGCATCTTGAGATATAAGTTCTAAGGTCTCAGTATAATTACATATCTGCTGTTTTCAGACGTATGGCGTTAAATTATTACGCTACAAGATGCCGGTGAATGTTTTCGATGACGCCAAACACAATCCGGCCAACCAGTGCTACTGTGAGATCGATACAGCGACGTGCCCCCCGAAAGGAGTCATAAACGTTACCGACTGTACCATGGGTAAGCTTGTACTTACTCATTATAAATAATAGTTCAAAAAAACTAACAAAATACGCTTTTATAGAAAATCCAAGTAAAAAATAGAAAATAAATTTTAATAATTTAAAAATAGTGTAAGAAAAAATGATTTTATTGTAAAAAAAGCGTACTGTTACTTAGACTATCTAGTAGACTCTGGGGAAGACGAATCCGAAGATACTTAGAATGAAACTATTTCTAAGAGACCTAAAATAATACAACATACATTAAAAAAAGTGTGTGTGTGTGTGTGCAAGTCACACACGGTAGAAGTGAAGCTTATAAATAAGATATAACTAGATATACTGACTATCCCACTACACAGGAGCATACATATGGACAATGTTTAGTGGACGATAGTGGGGATGCTACGAAGAGTCGCACAAAGAGGAGACCGAGAACGTCTAATGTGTTCTATCTCATTCTCTCGCCGGCTGAATCCTATACATTTATGTGTTTGTGTCTCTATGGACTTATTTTTTCGTTTCATCGAGTTTAAAATCACAACGATTCTAAAGAAGTTTCACTTCAAAACAAGACAGAGTTAGGCAATTCAGGCTCTTAGTAACAGAAACTGACATAATTACTTCAATGCGACACGTAGGGCACCGGTGACCTACACGACAATCAAAGGATCAAAGGTGGTAGATTCAGCTAAGCGCTGCTCTTGCTAGGGCTAGTGTTAGCAAATCCTCTCAGGTCGAGCCCGTGAGCTCACCTACCCACGCGTAGCTGTAATAGCGGCTTAGGCTACCGGTAAATAGGCAGGGAAAAAAGCTGAAATGGGGTTCATGCTTTCCATTCCCAGTTAGGTAAAACAATGGCGTAACAAACGGCTTTATTCTGAATATGAATAAACTGAATCATCTGATGGTAAGAAATCCCCGTGGCTTGTGGACATCAGCAATGCCAGGGGTATACACAAGCCGCATATGTTCGTATTCTATAATATATACGTATGAAGAATGTAGAATGTCTGATACACGAAATCGCCATTTTGATTAATCCTACTGCAACCTTCTACTGGAAAAAGTGTAACTTCTACAATGTATCTCCGTTCTCTCCCACAGGAGCTCCAGCGTTGGTGTCATTTCCCCACTTCAACCTAGGAGACCCTTTCCTGTTAGACCGGATCAGTGGTCTCCATCCAGATCCATTGAAACATATCAGCTATCTGGACATACACCCAACACTTGGCATTGCACTGAAAGGGAAAAGCAGGTAAAACTTCGAAGTGTATGCTATCTGATCAACAATACTTCGGTTAATTAGGTTATTTTTTAATACTTAACCGGGTTAAAGTGGTTACAGGAGCCCTTAGACATCAACAACGCAAATACCGCTACGAACTATGAGACATGAGCCCTAAGTCTCAGTTTTACAGTGCAGCCACACTGTTCAAGCCGGAACGCGTTACTGCTTCAAGGCAAAAATAGGTAGGGTGGTGGTACCTACCCGTGCGGACTCACAAGACGTCCTACCACCAGTAAAATTGGCTTATTTGGTCTAGTGCTGAGTGATCTGTGATACCACGTGTGCCAGTTTGATTCCAGATTGCAAAAAGTTATTACCTATTATTACCAGTTATTACCTAAAGGTAATAATTAATTTATAAAAATAGTAAGTCCACTTGTCCTTCTTCGTGTGCGATATGTCTCAAGTACCAGGAATTGTTTGGTACATACACCGTCTTCTCGTTAGACACATTTCAATTCTAAAGCTTTCAAAAAGATATATCCACTCTCTGTGTCAAGTTTACGTAAATTTCAGCGATTCTTCAAATATTATCACGAATTTTTTACTGGTGGTATGACCTCTTGTGAGTCCGCACGGGTAGGTACCACCACCCCGCCTATTTCTGCCGTGAAGCAGTAATGCGTTTCGGTTTGAAGGGTGAGGCAGCCGTTGTAACTATACTGAGACCTTAGAACTTATGTCTCAAGGTGGGTGGTGCATTTACGTGGTAAATGTCTATGAGCTCCAGTAACCACTTAACACCAGGTGGGCTGTGAGCTCTTTCATGAAACTAAGCAAGAACACGGAGGTTCTGAGCTGAATGACTAACACAATTACTTCTAAAGTCCGGCGTAATATGTTATTTTCAGTTATGTTTAATATCCTTTATCCTGTGCTTTCAGTCTTCAACTGAACATCCAAGTGAGGAAGACGAACTATTTCTCCAATTTACACTTCCTGGATCAAGGACTTATACTACCCATCGCTTGGATCGAAATGGTAATACGGTTACGAACTATTCTTAAAATCTAAGCGCAAATGTGAAAGATTTTTCTATGATGACGCATACCGACTTCAGGTCTTAAAATCCCACTGCACTTTGCGTTTTCGTAGTTGTTGTTATCGAATTCTTTTATCGAAGCCAGTAGCGGATTTGCAGTCTCGGCCGCCCTAGGCCCCAAGCCATCAGCCGCCCCTTTTTCAGCATCCGCCATATAGACTAAATTAAAAATAGATTTAAAAATTAAGGAAAAAAAAAGTTTTATGCGGTATAGATTGCACCATGCAGTGCAGTCCGCCCGCCGTACGTCATAATAAGTTTTTTGACACGATTGGGGCCGCTCCTAAATCTGGCCGCTCTAGGCCCGGGCCTACCGGGCCTTAGGGTAAATCCACCACTGACCGAAGCCCATAGACATCTACAACGTAAATGCCGCCACCCACCTTGAGACATAAGTTCTAAGATCTCAGTATAGTTACAACGGCTGCTCTACCCTTCAAACCGAAACGCATTACTGCTTCACGGCAGAAACAGGCAGAGTGGTGGTCCCTACCCGTGCGGACTCACAAAAGGTGCTACCACCAGTAAAAATGTACTAAAAACGCTTGTCTTCTCCAGGGCGTCGATGAACTCCCCGAAAGTCTGCAAGCGTTGGTCTACCACGGAACTTTCTCGACCGCGGCGGCCCAGCTCGGTCTATCCGTCATCTGTATACTGACATTAATAATATCTAGCCTATGTCTGTGCCTGACTATCGTGGGTAGAAGAAAGAAGCCTTGCGTCACCCTCAAAAAAACGCCCGCAGAAATAACAAAGAACCAAGATAGCTCTTGAACTGTGGTAGCGTCTGCATTTAAACTATGCGCTTTATACGGGAGAAAACTTTTGAATTGAAGATGGAATTACTTAAAAATGGAACAACACAGGAATATTTACCATTAATTTATAAGAATGACGGACTGTTTTGTTTAGTATGTAGTTTCAAGTTGGATTGCGTTTAGTTGTGTGCAGAATTTTCATGGCTCGTGATTCCGTGGCTCGTTGAAGGCAGATTACCCGGATTAACTTCTAACTACTTTTTAACAGAATGAATTAAGGCCATTCACTAAGTATAATTAAAAAAATATTCAATTAATATCGTAATAAACAGCGCGCTTAAAAGTTATGATAAAAAAATGTAACCCGAAAGACCCAGAGTTTGACACTACTTCGTCGGTCTATCTGGTAATTGGCCATCCCACACTGCCATTGCCAGTACGTGGTCTCCACTCAAGAATCATTCTGCCCCACCGGCCCTCCGATCTTCACGCTATGAGGCCAGCCCACTTACAGTTCAGCTTAGTAATCTTACGAGCTTATGTCAGCAATTTTGATCCATCTACGTATCTCCTCATTTCTGTTTCATTTTTATTTCTCAAGGTGCCATATTCATATTTTTTCGTTCAATATAATATTTAAAACATGTTCTTTGAATTATAACATTAGAAACTACATAAATTTTCAGTTTCTAAACGTCAAAATATCAGCGAGCGACGTCCGCCATGACACCAAACTTGACTTTTTCAAATCTAGCCGCCAAGAGCAACGAATCAATTTTATATTAAATCTTTAATATAAGAGAATTATAAATAAATAAATAATATAATCAATATCTCAAAACAATAAATACTGTTCACCACCAACCACTTACCACAACGCAAAAATATACGATTAGTGTTAACTTAACAGATGCTTGTATGGGAACGGTGACCAGAATATACGTCGAACAAATTATATTCACCACAAAAGTCATGCGTTTAAGGGATGGGACAGTCGTTTTAATACAATTAATTTTGTTGATATCCTCCTGTATCAAGACGATATTTACATTGTGATATCTTTATCGTCTCCGTGTGTACCGGTTAGAACAAATTTTTGTTTAGAAAAATTAAAGATAAAATTCTGCCGTGAGCGAAATACCAGTTTGCATAGTGCGAGTTTTTAACGGTCTCGATAGCGTAAAAGTTAACTCAAATTTGTATGGAGTTGGAACGTTTGCCTACGTTTGCCGTTACGGCCGTTGTTCCGACTACATACAAATTTGAGTTAACTTTTACTCTATCGAGAACGTTATAAAACTCGCAATAAGCTCATAGATAACTCTTAATTTAGCTATTTTTATAATCATTAGGAAACTCTGTAAAGTAGTTGAATGTAAACCATTTTAAGGAGACTTTTTGGCGGGAACGCGGGGAGTGAAGTTGTGTGTTTTGTTTTATTTTGTCTATATAATGTTTCTTCAGATTTAAATGTGTAATAACGGTGGTTTATTAACTGTTTAGTATAACTTTGAAAGTGTACAAATGTGGGAAAATGAAACAAAGCCGCTGGACGTAATTTCTAGGGATCCCACAAAATTTCATCTCAGCTGATTAATGTCTCAAATTAATCATCTTCATCTCATTTCACTCCATATTATCAATTTCATAAAAATAAGAATATAAATTAAAATAAGACTTGACCTAAAGGTCTTTGTTACCAAGTAAAAAAACCCATTTTAATGTACTTTTTGGAGGTATATGTGAGCGGTCCTACAATATTTATAAATCACAGACTTCTTTCACAAATATACGGTTTATAATTTCAATACCTGACGCTTGCGAAATTTACAAAATCTAATAATAATTTAACCAGCCATCACTGTTCATGTTCCCGCTTCAGATTTTGTGTTTATTTATTTTCCACCCAGGGCTACGAGGCCATACAGCCTAGCTTAATTAATCATCAGCACATAAAGCACAAATGTTTAACAAATATTATTTAATGAATATGATATCATAGTGATAAGTCGAATCGCGTGACAAAGATTTGAAAAGAGATATGATTCTAATATATCGTAAACTTGCGCTAGTGCCTAATGATAAGTTTCTTCGTTCTTATGGAGTGCAAGGAGAACTCTTGAAAAAGTGTTCAGCAGTAAAAGAACCCAAAAACCCATTATAAGACCTAGCATACAATACAGTAGAACGATACGAATATTGTAGTTTAAAATGACTGAAATGTGCTGAATTGAAAAATTACATGAAGACATGACTGGATGAAGGGGATATGATACAATTTGTTAATTTTGAGAAAACGGACAACAAACTTTTATTACAAGTGTACTTTTTAACTCCTTCATCATATGCAATTTCTAAAAGTAGCCTTTAAATCCGGAGTTTAATGTCTAATATGGTTTATAGGCACATAACACCTTCATTCAATGTAAAAACTCAAAAATCTTAAATTGATACTTAACCCCATCATCCAGTCATGTCTTCAATTAAAGTTTTGACGCAATATTTCAAATGACATCCTTTATTACGGTGGATACCTCCCCTAATCATTTTCGATGGATACATTGCAGTGTCCTCCTTACCTTTACACTCTTAATTTCAACGGTCTTCTGCTCCAACAAAAATCTATACAAATTCGACAATGAATTTATAATATTTAAAAAAATTACGTAATTAAGTATCATAGAAAGTTATTATTAATAGATAAATTTAGTAAAATATTTTCGACACTGTTTTGTTCTAGTTTTAATGAGTTTTTTAGATAATTAATATAAGAGTTACTTAATGTCTTTCTTGATTGAAATGCATGAATGCAAAGGAAAATAATGTAAATTATTTTAATAAAGATTAAATTTGTTTGATATATTCATACATATGTCTTCGGGATATACCTAATTATCTAGGTGCAATTAGTACGTAATTTTTAAATGTTTTGTGATAATATAATTTTGTTGCATTTTCCAATTAAATTTTAAGGCATTTTAAATAAATAAGTGTAGGTTTGTAATAATTTTATTATTTATAAAATAATTTGACAAATAAAAACATGAATCTCCAAAGAAGTAATTCAGTTCGCGTTCTTGTCCTTATATTAAGTTTATGTAGTTTATTTCAGATGATTTTCACAATAAATGATTAACAACAAATTTTATTAATTAAACGGCCCCAAATATAACGAATTTACTGATGTTATCGTTATTGGAAAACTCTAAGACAAAAGACAGCCAAATATCAAATACAAACAACATTACAAAATAATAAAAACTGCTTTTTTTTTTTTTTGCTTACATGGCTGAACGAGCACACGGCCGACCTGGTATTAAGGTTACTGGAGCCTATAGACATCTACAACGTAAATGCCGCCACCCACCGTGAGATAAGAATTCTAAGGTCCAATTACCACGGCTGTTCCACCCTTCAAACTGAAACGCATTAGGTACTGCTTTACGGCAGACATGGGCAGGGCGGTGGTACCTACCCGCGCGGACTCACAAGAGGTCATACCACCAGTAATTGTGTAAATTATAATTTTGAGTTTGATTGACATTACACGACGTTATGCCTTCACCGTGGAAGTAAATCGTGAACACTTGTTAAGTAGGTACCTACGCATTTCATTAGAAAAATTGGTACCCGCCTGCGGGTTTCGAACACCAGTGCATCGCTAGATACTTATGCACCGAGCTTCTATCTTTTAGGACGACTTCTCTATCTCTGCCTATTAAATAAATGTTATTCTTAAACAGACTACAATCTAGATTTCAGATGGATCACCCAAAAACGGACATTAATCTAGCTCTGGCTTTGTTTTTGTAACCAAATAAAACGCAAACTCCATTGTTTTCATTATTTAATTAAACACTCTCTTGAACGGGAGGCTCGTAGCCCTCCGGCCGTTCAGACTTGTCTCCGGCTTCCCGCTTGCCTCCACCGCCTTCGCCGTGAAGTTCCATCAACTTCGAGATCTCAAAACGGGGCCTCTTCAACACTTTCACCTACAACAAATCCAATATTTTAATATCTAAATAAATACATGAGGACCAACACTATTTTTTTTATAAGTCTCAGAAAAATATATAAAAAGGGAACATGAATTATCATCATGTAAGTTGTCATTGCGAGCTAGGTGTATCATCATTTGCAGTATAGGCAAGTTATGTGTAAAACAATCTTGGATATTTTACAAACATCATATATATACACAAATTGTATATACATTTATTATTTATAACAACAGAATTAATGACCAGGGCATTAATTTTATTACCTTATACCAGCAATTTGGCATTAAAATATTCAGTATCTGTTTATCTATAAATGTCTGTCTCATACCTTTCGGATGCAAACATCGCGCAGAGGGTAGATGCCGTGGCAGGCCTTCTCGATGTCCTTGGCAATGGAGTCAGGAATCAACTTGTTCACCACTTCCCTGAGTTCAGAGTTAGTGACGTCGCGTGTAATGATTTCACACATTTTCTTTCTGATTGCTCTGACCTATAAAATTACAAAAGATTCATTTTGAAAATTCTATTTGTTGTAAAACCTATGAGTTATACTATATAGGCAATAAAAATTACTATTTTGTTAGAACATATCTATTGAATGTTCCTTTCATACTGTCATTGACTATGGTTAAAGGAAGGGTTCAATTAGTTTTACTAGATTGTATATCGCTATTCTCCACTCTTACCCAATTTATAACTGCGATAATATACATTGTACTACTAGCACCCTTTTAATACTTCCTCAACTTCCTACAAGCAATTTCATTATGTTTAGGCCTTTCTTTACCCATAATTTTTTTAGAATTGTCATCATCATCGTCGTTTTAACTAAATTACCAATTTTCATTAACAGGTTTGTACAAGAAGTTCATTAAGAAGGTTCTTTATGTGAATGAAGACCACATTTAGGATGCTTAATATATCCTGGGGGACCTTAGAATGCTTTTTTGGCCTTTTTCTGGTAAATTTATAGTGTTTTTATTTATAATTAGAACATTGTAAAGAAAGCATATTTAATATTTTCATAAATAAAATTGTATCATTCTTCAATTTTATCCAGAATTTAATTTATGATAAAGATTCATCTTCAGAGGCCCAGTATGATTAGAAATATATTATTTAGAAATTATAAATACCTGAGTATGCTGGGCGTAGCACGTCTTGCGTTGGCTCAAGGAGTCCTTATTGGTGAAACCAATGCAGAAGACACGTAGAACGTATCCATCGGTTGTCTTCACATCAATGTTGGCTTCGATGAGAGTTTGCCATTTTTTAACCATCCACCTAAAGAAGATATTACTGTTTAGAGCATTGTTTTTTTTTTTTAATTAATAAGTCCCTCCTTTAGTACAATTTGTAAGTTATCAACTCTGATGGTAAATTAAAACCTTGTTTATAAAGGTTACTAAAGTTTTTTTTTTATTGCTCAGATGGATGAACGAGCTCACAGCCCACCTAGTGTTAAGTGGTTACTGGAGCCCATAGACATCTACAATGTAAATGCTGCCACCCATTTTGAGATATAAGTTCTGAAGTCGGGTTACAATGGCTGTCCCACCCTTCAAACTGAAACTTATTACTGCTTCACGGCAGAAATAGGCAGGGCGGTGGTACTTACCTGTACGGACTCACAAGAGGTCCTACCACCAGTAAAAATTAAGTTAATTAATGTTTATGTAATTAATGTTTGGTAGGAATGGAATTTTAACTAAAGCATGTTGCAACAACAATACAAAGCCCTGATAAATAGTGTTACCAAAACCATTGTGATGTCAGAAGCACTGATATTTGCAGTTTGAAACGATACAAAGACCATCAAGGCTACCTTCATATAGCTGGACTGCAATGTAATCTACCACTTCTGCACTTTCTACCAATTTAATAATTGATTGAAAGGGAGGTGTACCTGCCGGCCCAGCATTAGACCAGTCATTTCACGGGGAGTGAACATCACTCCCGCCCTACCTCCCCAGAGACCCACCCTCGCACAAAACCAAATTTAGGTTGTGAAAACTCAATTGAGTGTGCAATACTTGATAAAGTCAATTCTAGACATATTTCAGCATCTACACCACTTTCGTTAAAAAACCAACTGATGCATAAACTTCAGAATACTTGAATAAATTACCTGATGTGTATGCACATGCTAACATATAGGGTAATAGTAGGAATATAGGTTAGAAACTAGATCTTAAACATTAAAATTACCTGAGCTTATCAGTTGTGAGGTCCATGCCGTGGAAGTTGCAGAGTACATTACGTCCTTGCACATCTTCGGCGATTAATCTGAATTTGCGGAAAGACCTGTTGGAAGAGGGAGACTTTACTAAAATTCATCATGGTACAATTTTGTGCTTCAAGATGAGCCTATAAACATATCGAGAGGTGAAAGGTTGGTTTAACCAACATTTTTGCAACTTTACCAGAAGAGCTAATTAATGTTTAAAATTTGGAAAATATAAAAATATATCACCTATTTGAATGGAGTAAGCCTAATTGAAGTTCATTTAAAAATACTAAACTGTTGATGCTAATATTAAATAAAACGCACCTTTAATTACAAAAAAAAATGTCACTTAAACCAACCTTTCACCCCTCTATATTGATCCAGATAGTCACCTAATTCTCACTAGTTTAGAAACCCAAAGGACTCGGCAACTGGCAAAGTCCTATAAATCCTAAATTCCAAGTACAAAATGTTGCTACAACAAATATAAGCCCCAATACAGACAAATATTAAAGCCAATTATATTGTCAGTAGCATTAATATTTGCAGTTTGAAACGATACAAAGACCATGTGGCTACCTTCATATAGCTGGACTGCAGTAATCAACAAAGAATATTACCATAGTATACAAATTTATGTTTGGCAAAATCCTTAGTTAAAGCTACTTATCTGCTTTAAGGTAATCAAATTTGACTTGTGCAAAATTAACATAGCTAAGTAACAATTTGCTATTCCAAATAATATGCTCACTACTAATTGGTAACTGTAGCAATCATGAACACACTCTTGTAAGAAATTTTCTTAAAATAATTTACCTTTCCGCGTCGGTGTCAGCTTGTAGATCAGCCAGGGAAACTTCGAAAACTCTTCCCTTCAATCCTTCCGAAGCAATTTTCGTTCCCTTAAAACAAATTACACACGGTTTACATTCTAGTTTGGGTGACATTGATTTATTTCTGTGATATAAATGGTTCAGTTGGTAAATCAAAAGGGAACAGGAGTTTTCATCACATCTGTTTCATTGCGAGCTAGGTGGATCATCATTTAGAACAATTTTACTGAGAACACAAATTGATAATTAAATTTTTTTTTATATTTCAGGCAGCTTGTACCAGTGTGCTTTTACAACAAATACATCATTTCTTATTTCACTTTTTATTATTTTTATTATTCAGTTTTTATTGTTTAACCTCAAGCATAGAAAATTTCAACTCATCTAATAAAAGTACTGGATACTGATTGTAGATTTAAAAAAAAAAAAAAAAAAAAAAAAAAAAAAAAAAAAAAAAAAAAAAAAAAAAAAAAAAAAAAAACCTCAAGCATATTTTCATAATTTCCAAGATTGTATCAAATATCTCAAGATTCAAAAATTAAAGTAATCGAAACATCAATGTTTTTGTTCGGGATTTTTTAGCTATAAAAGTAGTTTTAATGCTATATACGACCTCTGAACACGGAATAAAATACTGTGCTCTGACTCTGCCACCCTTCTTGAAATAATGAGGGCTAGGTAACGGCGTAGCTATATCATCCGAGTACAGCTCATGCCTTTTGACTGGTGGTAAGACCTATTGTGAGTCCGCACAGATAGGTACCACCGCCCTACCTGTATCTACCGTGAAGCAGTAATGCGTTTCAGTTTGAAGGGTGGGGCAGCCTTTGTAACTATACTGAGACTTTAGAACTTACATCTCAAGGTGGGTGGCGCATTTACGTTGTAGATATCCAGTAACCACTTAACATCAGGTGGGCTGCGAGCTCGTCCACCCATTTAAGCAATAAAAAAAACTCATTGGATGGAATCCAGTATAGAGTTCGTGTTATTCGTAAAGGACTAAGAGTTTTCTACACAAAATTAAGCACATGCGTATCATTATTCTAAATAGATACATGGATTCATTGAAAATATAAGGTAATGTAACTTATTACCTTATATTTTCAGTGAAGCGTTAGCAATGCTATATTTTGTTTGCGTGGATATTTTGTTAATTGCATGTTTGTGACTACTCTACCTCTGCTCATGTCTTTTATGTATTTAGAGTAAGAATCATAACTTTATTTAATTTGCTTAAAAACCACGTAACGTGTCCTTTAAACCTTGCGGTGCAAACACTACGACTACATATCCAATACAAATGTGAACTCAGAACCTCAAATGGTTTTTAAGGAATAGGTTATTTATTACCTGGGTACGGTTGACAAGCGTGGTGCCGACTTGCCTCTTGCTGAACATAGACGGAGCCTTGACATCGTACCAATCTTTACGAGTGAATGGGTCGACACTGAAATGCAAACGCTGGAGTTACTATCATAACCTCAATTCCGAAAAATTTCACAGAAACTGATATCTTCAAGCCACATTGTACTATTTTCGAAGTTATTCGCAAGCAATTCACAGTGCGTTTAACACAACTTTAATTAAATTTGTAAAATTTACGGCAAACAATACACGAGACCGTCGACTTTTATCCATAATTATTAATGTAATCACGGTAATCAAATGCGTTAAAATATATTATTATGATGAGTCGTTTAATAAATAACAAAACAGGCAGTTTATTACATACTTACATCTTCTTCTTAACACCTTTTTTACCGCCCTTCGACAGGCCTTTATTTTTCCCGACCGCCATGTTCAAACACAAACTTAAGAAAGGCTGTGCTGTCACTGCTGTCAGTGCTGTGCAGCTACGCTAGCCACAGACTACCGATGCAATCGACTTTTATATTTACGAATCGATATTCAAATTAGCCCTGAATAGCCCGTTCGTTACTTTCGGTTTAATATGTGTACTAAAATACTTGCTAAGGGTTTTAAAATAGATATTTATAAATATATTTTTATTCTGAATCCAAATAAATCACCATAAAAATCATGGAAATAATGGGGTTTAATCCAAAATTTAAAAAAAAAAATTAAGTAAGATAGTGGAAATAGTATATGATCTTTCTGACCCTATATAGCCGCGTGACATACCGCTATACTAGAAACAGTAAGGTCACTAATTCTATATATCATTGATTATTCCTAGATTTTAAGCCTACATTGAAATCCAAATCATTTACTTTAATTTAAACTTAAAATATTTAAACAAATAAATAAAATAAAATAAAATAAAAATAAAATAAAATTATTCCATAAAATAAAAACCAAAGTTCATTAAAAAATACTAATTAAAAAGTACAAAGGCAGCTGTGCTATTAAAGTGTGCTTAGTGCGAGTTATTTAACGTTCTCGATAGCGTCAAGGTGAACTCATTCGTATGCAGTTGGAACGTTTGCCTATGTTTACCGCTAGGGGCGCTGTTCCAACTGAAAACAAATCAGAGTTAACTTTTACGCTATCGAGAACGTTAAAAAACTCGCACTAAGAAAACAGATATGCCAGGCGGGAACAAGCAAATTCATGTTTCATTTCTAAGTTTCTTTCACATTTTCAGTTAATTCATTACATATATTTCTTATTGCTTAGATGAGTGGGCGAACTCAGGACCCACCTGGTGTTAAGTGATTACCGAAGCCCATAGTCTACAACAACGTAAACGCCGCCGCCCATTTTGAGACATGAGTTCTGACTCAGTCATATAGTACAACAGCTGTCTAATCGAAATGCATTACTGCTTCACGGCAGAGATAGGTAGAATGGTGGTACTAAATGGTGGTGGTAATAAATAAGACAAAAGATCTATATTATAGAATACGACGAATATTAAGTGAGACGTGTCATAAGCTTTTTTACTGGTGATAGGATCTTTTGTGAGTCCGCACGAGTAGGTACCACCACCTTGCCTATTTCTGCCGTGAAGCAGTAATGCGTTTCAGTTTGATGGGTGGGGCAGCCGTCGCAACTATACTGAGACTTTAGAACGTATATCTCAAGGTGGGTGGCGCATTTACGTCATAGATGTCTATGGGCTCCAGTAACCGCTTAATACCAGGTAGACTGTGAGCTCGTCCACCCATCTAAGCAATAAATAAAAAAACGCACATATAATGAAACCAAATTCCTTTGCAATATCTCTCTCTAGAAGAAAAAGAAAAAATATATCTCTATTTTATTAGTTAATAAATATAAATAAAATATTCTCAAGGTTGACGACAAGCTGAATCGATATAAAAAAATGCAGTTAATAGGAAAGGTTATTCGAAAAGCCTCAAAAATCATTGCAAAAAGATGTCGGTTTTTCATTGTTACACTTTTTCGGGCTAGGTCCTCAACCAAACGTGCGTTATGGAACTTATTCTTCATCTTTTTTTTTCGCGAACATAAAATAAATAATTTAACGACGTCTCTCGCACAGCTGAGACGACTCACATGATATCTCACAATATTTTAAAATACGTCAAAAGGCGTAATCATAGAGCGTGCATAAGAAATAGACACATTTACATAGATGGATACACTCGAAGATGTTTATTTTTATTTAACAGTCGGATAAAACACACATTCTACGTTAAACGGTCTTTCATAAACGTGCGTGAAATAATAATCATACTGTCATGCTAATTGTTAGGTACCTTTCAATTAATTATTCCCTCCTCTCCAATTTGAGTGCAAAAACGTGGATGCGAACCTTCCGAATGTACACGCAATAACTTTTTTGCTATGTTTCGTACGTGTGTATAGAGCCGTTATTAAAACTAATAAAATGACACAATGTACCTACCTAATCTGTCAATTTGAAAACAGAAATTGACAATGACAGCAAATAAAGCCTTTGTACATAATTTTCCTATTACTCTGTACTGTGTCTTGTTTTCTGTGTGTACATAAATATATAAATAAATAAAAAAGTACCGGTAAAATGGGGCGATTAGGAACAAATTCCAACTTTATGACCAATTTTAAGGTAGTTGTTAATGTATATAATGCTATATCAGGATCAAAATGATTGAATCTTGGGGGCATCTTTGTTGTCCAATTTAAAACTATGCAACTAGCATTCCAGTATAAGCAATAAAAGCAAAAATAAGTGTAATCCCTATTTACCCGGAAATTGCGGTTAATTGGGACGAAATGAGAAATTTGCTAGGGTTGGCACTATATGGTTTTAATTAATTTATTTATTTAGTTGCACCAACAAAGTGATCATCAATAAAAAACATTGAAAAACTGACAAAAGTACATGGCAGATGTCACCTCAATGCAATCGACAGTGCATTAACAACATATACTAAAACTTGATTACATTTATTTACTTATGATTAATTTATATTTACTTGGGAAATGATCCGCGACAGATTTGTCCTGTAAGTTGTGAGACAATTAAAAAAAACATCTATTTCATCACTTAAAATTAGTTCAGCGCAATCGGACAACTCCGAATAAACATTGACGGAGACCACGCTACCGTGGACATTATTGTAGTCCCAAAGGATTCTGTATATGGGAGAGTAAGCACCTAAATTCGAACGAGTGGGCTTTCTTATAAACGGTTTATATTTTTTCGTTCTTGGTAAGTACTTAGGGGCTGATATTTTTAACTGGGTTAAGAGATTAGGTTTGTAGGTTATTCCATGGATTAATCAGATGAATACCCCCACTCTGAACAAATATTTAATATTTTATTATGTATTACTTAGACATTTTTGTCCACCTTGAGATTTCATTGTTCGTGTTATATGTCTGTGCAAAATCGACTTACTTATATTAAATTGCTCAGCTATTTCAACTAAAGACTTATTCCCAATTTCATAGGCTTCTATTGCTGTTTTTAATATTAAGGGATCATATCTCTTATAAGGCTTTGCACTCTTTGATACGTACACGCGAGGCATATCTAAGAATAGAAAACAATACGTAACTGATAATGTAAATATTTACCAAACAATAAAATAACACATTGATAATTTTGAATAAAAGGTCTAGACGAAAACATCATGAATAAACCAGATTTTTACCAACAAATAAAAAAAATATTGTTATAACTACATAGACAACCCTACAAACCTGTACCTATTTATACTTAGGTCGTTTCCATTTCACGTATTGTCATCCCAATTGACCCCTTTTTCGTTGTTATTTGTACCTAAGACGTCCCCAATATCCCCAAAAACAACAGATTTTTACATGTATTTTTATTTTATCAAATACATTAAAACCAATAACAACTGAGACTTACCTTTAATATATATGATGGTTCAAACACTAAATAACGTTTATAAATCAGAGTCGTCTTCTGTTATTAACAAATAAATAAAAGAGAGCAAAGTTTCTAGCACTAAAATAATTACCACCAGAGGAAGTTAATTTGAAACGCGATTTTTTATAAGTTAGCAGCTATTTTCATGCATATTCAGAGTTGTTTTGTAAACTTTCAACATTCTACTATTAAACTAAAAAAAAATTGAAGATTTTGCAACGAATATAAAACTAATATTGAGCGTCGAAAGATTTTTCCGGTTTTTTCCCGATTCGCCTCTCAATACCTAATCGCCCCATTTTACGGTAGATACCCATAACTACCTACCGGTAAAATGGGGCGATTAGGGATTGAAAGGCGAATCGGGAAAAAACTGGGAAAATCTTTCGACGCTCAATATAAGTTTTATATTCATTGCAAAATCTTCCATTTTTTTGTAGTTTAATAGTAGAATGTTGAAAGTTCACAAAACAACTCTGAATATGCATGTTAATATCTGCTAACTTATAAAAAATCGCGTTTCAAATTAACTGCCTGTGGTGGTAATTATTTTAGTGCTAGAAACTTTGCTCTCTTTTATTTATTTGATATTAATAGAAGACGACTATGATTTATAAACGTTATTTAGTGTTTGAACCAGCATATATATTAAAGGTAAGTCTTAGTTGTTATTGGTTTTAATGTATTTGATTAAATAAAAGTACATGTAAAAATCTGTTGTTTTTGGGGATATTGGGGACGTCTTAGGTACAAATAACAACGAAAAAGGGGTCAATTGGGATGAGAATACGTGAAATGGAAACGACCTAAGTATAAATAGGTACAGGTTTGTAGGGTTGTCTATGTAGTTATAACAATATTTTTTAAATTTGTTGGTAAAAATCTGGTTTATCGAAGCGAAATTGGGAATAAGTCTTTAGTTGAAATAGATAAGCATTTTAATATAAGTAAGTCGATTTTGCAGAGACATGTAACAAGATCAATGAAATCTCAAGGTGGACAAAAATGTCTAAGTAATACATAATAAAATATTTAATATTTGTTCAGAGTGGGGGTATTCATCTGATTAATCCATGGAATAACCGACACACCTAATCTCTTAACCCAGTTAGAAATATCAGCCCCTAAGTACTTACCAAGAACGGAGAAATATAAACCGTTTCTAAGAAAGCCCACTATATATGTGTAAATATATATATATATATATATATATATATATTTTGTTGTTACTGCACTGTCGATTGCACCTATAATTGAGGTGATGTCTGCCATGTACTTTTGTCAGTTTTTCAATGTTTTTTATTGATGATCACTTTGTTGGTGCAACTAAATAAATAAATTAATTAAAACCATGTAGTGCCAACCCTAGCAAATTTCTCATTTCGTCCCAATTAACCGCAATTTTCGGGTAAATAGGGATTACACCTATTTTTGCATTTTTTGCTTAAACTGGAATGCTAGTTGCATAATTTTAAATTAGACAGCAAAGGTGCCCCCAAGACTCAATCATTTTGATCCTGATATAGCATTATATACATCAACAACTACCTTAAAATTGCTCATAAAGTTGGAATTTGTCCCTAATCGCCCCATTTTACGGTACCTATTAAAAGTTATTAGAGATTAGAGACCTATCTACTATCTGTCAGTCTGTCAGTATCATAGATTATACACTTATTATATGTCAGTATCTGAATTGGTGGGGTGTAGATGAACGTGTTTACATAAATTACATATATCATAAAATAAAAATTAAAAACTTCTTAGCAATAGGTTTTATCTCGTGATGACATAGTGCAATTCGTTATACAAATATTGAGTTTGTCTTATGAACTGAATAAGGAAATACTGAGAAAAAAATGGGTGCTAAAGTGTCTAGAACGGATTTCGAATGGGTTTATACGGAGGAGCCTCACGCTAGCCGCCGAAAAATAATTCTAGGTAGGTATTTAACCAATTACGTCATTATAAATAATATATGAGTTTTGAATTTGGACATGATAACTAGGTATTCAAACGCTAGGTAACTCGTACTGTGTTTAGAAATAAGATGTGACACCGGTTCCGCCCCAATTGACATCGCAGAAACCGCTAATAAAACTTGATGGTCAAGTTTAATTGACTTCTATCGTTAAAAATTTTAAAAATATCTCCAAAAGCCAAAGATGTTTTGCAAAGTGAAAAATATCGACGTTTTTATGGGAATTAACGAGTTCTATGTTAAAATGTCGTAAATTCTCGTTTTGCGTCATATTTAAAATGAGAACTGTACTTTATTGCAATTGAAATGATTTTCATGTCTACAATGTGACGTGACATCACACTTATAATAAGTTCATATACTGGTATCTTTTTGAGGTTTGGCGGCGGCCGGCGCGAAGATTTATATACTCTTAGCTAGTATTTATATTGTTACATATGACCAAAAAATATCATGAACTTCATCGTAAATGCCAAAAAAATCATATACTAGACTTAATCATTTAAAAAATTTACCTCAGTTCATTGTGTTTCTGTTTTTATAAAACCCGCATTTAATAAATTTTTTTAATAAAAGGAAAACATATAGACCCCAATAGACTATAGGTTTGAAAGGTGGGGCAGTTGTTGTACTCTAAAACTGTGACTTATAATTCATGTCTCAAGGTGGTTGGAGGTATTTATGTTGTTGATGTCCATGGGCTCCGGGTTACAGGGTTAAGTGGTTACACTTAACGCTAGGTAAGTTGTGAGCTTGTCCACCAACCTGAGCAATAAAAAAAATCAGTTAATACTGTTGAGGGGAATGACATGTTGTAGATTATAATTGAGATATAAATATTGGGTCTCAAAATGCATGCATGTTCATATTATGAGTATTATGCTTATAGAGGTGTGAAAAGCTTTGTTTAAGGCGTGGTTTGGTTTTTGCAATTTAACAGGAGAAAAGTCATTTAAAGTTTAAAATTTTGAATAAAATATTAAAACAAAAAAACCTATTCCATCTAATTTCATCTATTTGAATGGAGTAAACTTCATTGAAGTTCTATTAGAAACATAGAACTGTTGATGCTAATACTAAATAAAACAAACTTTTTATTACAAAGGTAAATATCGTGTATTAAGCAAAATGTTAAGCAATAAAAAAAATGAACTATTTGAATTTGATGTATAACTTCATATCGGAGGATGTCTTCAAAGATTTCCATTACTATCTTTTATTATGTTATAAATAAACACAGTCCAATCTGGAAATCATAAAACTCCATGTTATCACTCACTATCTTGATTAATTACTCCTATAAAATGTAATGAGAAATCATAATTGAATTTTGCTTAAAAATTTATGTTACTTTAGATAAGTATTTTTTATTGTGGACGAGCTCATGGATATCAACAACTTAAATGCCACCAGCCCACCTTGAAAAATGAGTTCCAAGTCTCAGTTGTTGATTGCGGGTCTGGTTTTCATTACAGTATCGCTCGATACTGATGCACCAGGCATCATATCGACGCTTGAAAGGCAAACGTGACTAAGCGACAATGCGTGAACTTTACAATAGACTAATTTAAAGTTGAAATACCTGAAAACAAAATTTATTTTAACGAATCTAGCTGTACTAGAATCTAGCTAGTAGATGTAGGATTGAAATGATTTTCTTAGCGTAGTTTGTTACGCGGACGACACCTTGGTCGTGGCCCGGGGTAGGGACTTGCGCGAGTCTGCCCGTCTTTCCTGCGCGGGGGTGGCCTTCGTCGTCGGCAGGATCCGAAGGCTGGGTCTGGAGGTGGCGTTCGATAAATCCCAGGCCCTGTTGTTCCACGGGGCCCGGAGAGCGCCGCCTCAGGGGGCCCACCTCGTGATCGGAGGCGTTCGCGTCGAGATCGAGGCGATCGGGTTGCGGTACCTCGACCTCGTACTGGACGGTCGTTGGAGCTTCCGTGCTCACTTCGAAAGATTGGGTCCCCGACTGATGGCAGCCGCCGGCTCGCTGAGTCGGCTGTTGCCGAACGTCGGGGGTCCCGACATGGTGGTGCGCCGCCTCTACACGGGGGTGGTGCGGTCAATGGCACTGTACGGGGCGCCCGTATGGTGCCACGCCCTGACCCGTGACAACGTCGCAGCGTTGCGACGTCCGCAGCGCGCAATTGCGGTCAGGGCGGTTCGTGGGTACCGCACCGTCTCGTTCGAGGCGGCGTGCGTGCTCGCCGGGACGCCTCCCTGGGACCTGGAAGCGGAGGCGCTTGCTGCGGATTACGCGTGGCGATGTGATCTCCGCTCCAGGGGGGAGCCGCGTCCCGGCGCGGCGGAAGTTCGAGCGCGGAAGCTTCAATCTCGGCGTGCCGTGCTCGAGGCGTGGTCTCGCCGCCTGGCGGACCCCGCCTACGGGCGACGGACCGTCGAGGCGATCCGCCCGGTCCTCTCGGACTGGGTGAATCGCGACCGAGGACGTCTCACCTTCCGAGTGACGCAGGTGCTCACGGGACACGGCTGTTTCGGTCGCTACCTGCACCTCGTCGCCCGGAGGGAGCCGACGCCGAAGTGCCACCACTGCAGTGGCTGCAACGAGGACACGGCGGAGCACACGCTCGCGTGCTGCCCCGCTTTCACGGAGCAGCGCCGCGTCCTCGTTGCAAAAATAGGACCGGACTTGTCGCTTCCGACCGTCGTGGCTGCGATGCTCGGCAGCGATGAGTCCTGGCAGGCGATGCTGGACTTCTGCGAGTCCACCATCTCGCAGAAGGAGGCGGCGGAACGGGAGAGGGAGAACTCTTCCTCCCTCTCGGCGCCGTGCCGCCGCCGTCGAGCCGGGGGTCGGAGGAGGGCGTTTGTCCAGCTCCGGCCCCTATGAGGAGGCAGTCTCCTCCCGGTGATGGTCACGGGGCGACCTAAGGGGGCTGAGACTGCGCCGCACGCTACCGTCACTCTAGCGCGCTGGCACCAGGAGGACAGGACGACGCGTCGGCGGCTGCGGACTGCGATGCGGTCCGCATTTTCGTCGTCGCTGTCGTCGCCGAACATACTGTGGAAGAGCAACCCGGTCGGCGGTGTATCGCGTTCCGACCCGGCAGGCTGGTTCTGGCCCAGCGGGGTATCCTGGAACACCAGCGGCATCGCCCGGGCGGCCTGAAGGGCCGCCGTACCGCGGAGACTGACGTCGTTGGTCGTCGACTATCGCCTCGACGACCCGTCGGTCGGGCGTCCTCGGGGTGGCGCCGCGTGTCTGGTTGTAGTGTTGACCGCGGGAACCCCCCTACTCTGACCGGGTTTTGACCCCGGACGGAGATCGGACGCCGGGAGTAAGAGTGCAGGGGAGTCGTTTAGTGGGTGGGCCCTAAATTCCTTGGGCCCGCGGTCTGCTCTCAACACCTGCAGATCGTTGAGTCTCACATACCCCGCGCGCCCCCTAGGCGCGGGGACCTCGTAGGAGGTTCGGCCCTCGGCCCGGAAAAAAAAAAAAAAAAGGATTGAAATGATTTTAATAGATCTAGAAATATATTTTTTTGCGCATCAAATATGGTCATTGCCTATCATTTATGTACAAAGCAGTTATTGTCGCTTAGTCACGTTTGCCTTTCAAGCGTCGATATCCTTTAGGCCATAACGATATTGAATTATCGTATTACAAATATTTTTACTTTATCAACCAATGCTTGTGTATTGTGTCATTTTCTGCATCATCTGTTGGCTAAAGAAGAAGGCTTTAGGCATTAATTTTGCTAATGTTCCATGCTGAAATAAAAAGAAAGAAGAGGCTTTTAATGTAACTTCTTTAAAGAAATATGCCTGTCCACATAGCATTTATATTAATGTCTCGAAACACATAACCGGTGTACATTTATTTTGTTACTGGTGGTAGGACCTCTTGTGAGACCGCGCAGGTAGGACCACCACCCTGCCTATTTCTGCCGTGAAGCAGTAATGCGTTTCATTTTGAAGGGTGGGGCTGCCGTTGTAACTTTACTTGAGATCTTAAAACTTATATCTCAAGGTGGGTGGCGCATTTACGTTGTAGATGTCTATGGGCTCCAGCAACCACTTAACTCCAGGTGGGCTGTGAGCATGTTTTATTTTCTTCATCCATAATGTTGTCACTCTCATCTGTCATTCTTCCATTTTTTTCCTTCAACTACCTCCAAATAGGTTGAAGTCTTTCTCCTTAAACGTGGTAGTGGTCTTTTTAGTCGCCACAAGACCGTCCTATCAAAAAATTCCTCGGAGCACACCCGTAAACACACGTAACGAACTAAAGTTTTGCTTTAGAGCTAAGACTTAAATGTTGCTTGAGATCGGCATTGCCGACAAGTCCTACGGCTCTGTTCTCTAAAAGCTTACCACCAGTAAACTTGGTATTGTATAAAATACGGTTTTCTTTATCAGTGTGCTTAGTGCGAGTTTTTTAACGTTCTCGATAGCGTAAAAGTTAGCTCATATTTACATTGTATGGAATGGGATCGTTTGCCTACGTTTGCCGCCAGGGGCGCTGTTCCAACTGCATACAAAATTGGGCTAACTTTTACGCTATCGAGAACCTTAAAAAACTCGCACTGAGCACACAGAGCTTCACGTTTCTTAACTCCATTCTTCAGAACATCTATTTACAGTTCGAGTGTACCTGCTAATCACTGTAAACAATTGTGAACTAGTATCTTAATTAGTGCAAACTGAAGTGTTAACGCTTTCATTGTTTTGTTAATTGGCGTGAGAAGATTTTGTCAAAGGAGATTGGTGCGATCTCGAATAATGCTGACCGTGAGGGCTTATTTTATTGGGCCGGGGACCGAACCTCCTATGAAGTCCCCGCGCCTAAGGGGCGCGCGGGGTATATGGGACTTGACGATCTGCAAGGTGTTGGGAGCAGACCGCAGACCCAAGGAATTTTAGCCCTACCGCACTCAACTTGTACTCGTCGTGGCCTAACGGATAAGACGTCCGGTGCATTCGTGTTGAAGCGATGCACCGGTGTTCGAATCCCGCAGGCGGGTACCAATTTTTCCAATGAAAAACTTACTCAACAAATGTTCACGATTGACTTCCACGGTGAAGGAATAACATCGTGTAATAAAAATGAAACCCGTAAAATTATAATTTGCGTAATTACTGGTGGTAGGACCTCTTGTGAGTTCGCGCGGGTGGGTACCACCACCCTGCCTATTTCTGCCGTGAAGCAGTAATGCGTTTCGGTTTGAAGGGTGGGGCAGCCGTTGTAACTATACTTGAGACCGCAGAACTTGTATCTCAAGGTGGGTGGCGGATTTACGTTGTGGATGTCTATGAGCTCCAGTAACCACTTAACACCAGGTGGGCTGTGAGCTGGTCCACCCATCTAAGCAATAAAAAAAAAAAAACTCAAAGACTTCCCTGCATTCTTACATCCGACGTCCGATCTCCGACCGGGGTCAGATCCCGGTCAGAATAGGGGGGTTCCCGTGGTCAACACTACAACTAGACACGCGGCGCCACCCCGAGGAGGCCCGTAATGGACAACCAACGACGCCGGTCAACGCGGTACGGCGGCCCTACCAGGCCGCCCGGGCGATGCTGCTGGTGTTCCGGGATACCCCGCTGGGCTAGAACCAGCCTGCCGGGTCGGAACGCGATACAACGTTACAACGTCGACCGGGTTACTCTTCCACAGTATGTTCGGCGACGACAGCGACGACGACAATGCGGACCGCATCGCAGTCCGCAGCCGCCGACGCGTCGTCCCGTCCTCCTGGTGCCAGCGTGCTAGAGTGACGGTAGCGTGCGGCGCAGCCTCAACCCCCTTAGGCCGCCCCGTGACCATCACTAGGAGGAGACTGCCTCCTCAAAGGGGCAGAAGCTGGACAAACGCCCTTCTCCGACCCCCGGCTCAGCGGCAGCAGAACCGCGTCTAGAGGGAAGAAGAGCACTCCCTTTCCCGTTCCGCCGCCTCCTTCTGCGAGATTGTGGACTCGCAGAAGTCGAGCATCGCCTGCCAGGACTCATCGCTGCTGAGCATCGTAGACACGACGTTCGGAAGCGACAACTCCGTTTTTGCACCGAGGACGCATCGCCGCTCCGCTAAAGCGGGACATTCCGCGAGCGTGTGCTCCGCCGTGTCTTCGTTGCAGCCACTGCAGTGGTGGCATTTCGGTGTCGGCTCCCTCCGGGCGACGAGGTGCAGGTAACGGCTGAAACAGCCGTGTTTCGTGAGCATCTGTGTCGCTCGAAAGGTGAGACGTCCTAGGTCGCGATTCATCCAGTCCGTAAGGACCGGGCGGATCGCCTCGACGGTCCGTCGCCCGGTCCGCCAGGCGGCGAGATCACGCCCCGAGCACGGCACGCCGAGTTTCCGCGCTCGAACTTCCGCCGCGCCGGGACGGAGATTGCATCGCCACGCGTAATCCGCAGCGAGCGCCTCCGCTTCCAGACCCCAAGGGAGGCGTCCCAGCGAGCACGCACGCCGTCTCGAAAGAGACGGTGCGGTATCCACGAACCGCCCTGACCGCAATCGCACGCTACGGACGTTGCAACGCCGCAACGTTGTCGCGGGTCAGGGCGTGGCACCACACGGGAGCCCCGTACAGTGCCATCGACCGCACCGCCCCCGTGAGTGGCCACGTCAGGCCCCCCGACGTTCGGCAACAGCCAACTCAGCATCTGTTAACAATTTAACCTAACCTATTCTAAGAACGAGGGAACTTGGAGATCAGTAATACAGGTTTTTGAACCTTCAGCTCTTTCAAAGGCTAGCAAAATAAATTATAAGGTTAATCTCTATTTGTATTTGTACTTATAACTTTAAGAGAGAAATAAATAAAAACAATGCATCTTTCGAATCAGTTAATTTTCGAAAATCGCGAATTGGCATTATTGACCGTTATCATAAAACGAATGCCTTCGATTAGCAACAATACAATGGACTTTTATCTTTATCGCATATTAGATAAGGTATCATTAAGGTAGACGCACGTGAGCTTCAACACGTGCGTGATACGATTCCGCAATGTCCTTGCGCTGATAATAATGTGAGTCTCTTGTGAGTCCGCACGGGTAGGTTACACCACCCCGCCTATTTCTGCCGTGAAGCAGTAATGCGTTTCGGTTTGAAGGGCGGGGCAGCTGTTGTAACTATACTGAGACCTTAGAACTTATATCTCAAGGTGGGTGGCGCATTTGCGTTGTAGATGTCTATGGGCTCCAGTAACCACTTAACACCAGGTGGGCTAAGAGCTCGTCCACCTATCTAAGCAATAAAAAAAGGATCTGGTTCGACCAGCGTATTAGACTTCGGTCTCGGGGCCTTCTTCCGCATACCTTAGTAAATTTAGCTAGACGATGCGAAATATATAGAGATAAGAATTTTAATTAGGCTACACTGTTAGTAGCTGACTAATTTCCCGTAACACCTCTCTGTTTTGTGGGGTGGGCCATGGGGCAAGCGTGGATTTTCCGAGGATAACCATCAGCTCCGATTTGAATATAGCAAATATGGTATTTTGCTCTTAGAGGAAAAACTCAGAAATAATGAATACGATGGTAGGAAAGCTGGGTACTAGGGTAGGACGCCTCGTGAGTCCGCACGGGCAGGTACTACTGCCCCGCTTATTTTCGCTTAGCAGTAATGTGTTTGTAGTATAGAACTTGTAACTCACTAGCGACCCGCCCTCGCTTCGCTTCGGAAACTGTAATTTATTATTGATTTCTCCACTATTTAATGGATGTTATTATACATATAAACCTTCCTCTTCAATCACTCTATCTATTAAAAAAAATCGCATCAAAATACGTTGCGTACTTTTAAAGACTTAAGAATACATAGGGACAGAGAAAGCGATTTTGTTTTATACTATGTAGTGATGTATTAAGATAGGTGACTACGGCATTTATATCGTTGATGTCTACGGGCAATAAAGAAAAAAACAATAAGCAATAAAAAAAACTTACATGTGTGCAATTCACACGTGGTAGAAGTGAAACCTTCCAAAATTAAAATACAATTATCCTAAACGTCTTAAGTATATGTAAAATTTTGTCATTAGTAAATAATTGTAAGGTAGCGCCCTCTGTGAATTGATATTTTAATTTCACGTATAATCCTAAATTAAAATTCACTACAAGAGCTTTCATACACACGTTAGTATTAAAAAATCTCACAGATGGCGCTGTATTAAATAGTATGTATATTTCTGTCTCATTCTTTGCTGGCTTCATCCTACACATTTTTGTATTTGTGTCTCTTACCTGTCGTTTTTTCCGTTGCATCCGGTTTGAAATCACAACGAATCTAAAGAAGTTTTCACTTCAAAAGGAAAATGTAAAATGTTACTGATCTACTTGGAATGGGTATTAAAAGAGATCGAGAAAGGAAGAAAATACATGTTTCCGCGTCAAAAACCGTATCGACTCTGATTGAATTGAATTATATATTGTTTTTTTTTTCTTATGAATGAGGGATTACTGATGGCCCAGAAGCCTCTCCATCACCAAGACAGGTGGGCGGGCAAAGCCTCAGCCAGGAGGAAGATTATATATTGTATGAAATAAACATAGATACGTGCAACAGTAAATTGATGATGCATAATTGAATATAACTTCAAAATAATGTATTTGATTATTTTTTTTACAGAAAAATATCCTGAGATCAAACAGTTGTTCGGCTATGATCCTCTTTTCAAATGGGTCGTGCTCAGTATGGTCCTGGCGCAGTTCGCGATGATGCCCATAGTCCAGCACCTGAGCTGGCCGATGACCCTGATCCTCGCCTACTGCTTCGGCGGAGTCATAAATCACTCTCTGATGCTTGGTGAGTGAAATTGATTTGATGAACGTGACGGCATGCATACGGCTCCATATTCCCGCCAAGACGCGTCAATAGCTAGTTTCCATGGGTTTCTCGCCAGATCTCAGTGAGTCGCGTTTCCGATCCGGTGGTAGATTCTGCGAAGCACTGCTCTTGCTAGGGCCAGTGTTAGCAACACTCTGGTTTGAGCCCCGTGAGCTCCCCTACACGTCAAGGAGAAGCTGAAATAGCCTCTCAAGGCTATGAGCATAGGCAGGAAAAAAAATTACTCGTACTTAAATCTTCTGTCTCTGTCTAATTACGTACAGCTAACATTTGTTACGTGAATGTGTCCGTGAGTGAGTACATTTACGTACAATAAACATGTATAGCTCAATATCAAAAAATCAACACCGATTCAATATAAACTAAAGCAGGGGTGAGCTACCTTTTTCATCTATGGGCCAATTTAAATTTTAATTAATAATTGAATTCAATTAAATAATTTTGGCGGGCTGCACATTGATCAAATTTTATTAATAATTTACGAAACTTTATTTCTTTATTAAAAACTAGCTGACCCGGCAGACTTCGTAGTGCCCCAATCGATAAATAAAAGACACATCAAGGGGACACATCAAAGGAAAAACAATTTTTTTTTAAATATAATTCCGAGCTTTTTCATTGTTACCTACCTTTTAAACCTTCTCTGGACTTCCACAAATAATTCAAGATCAAAATTAGCCAAATCGGTCTAGCCGTTTTCGAATTTTAGAAATGCTTGGCGGGCCGCATATTGCTTATCCTTGAACTAAAGCAATGCATGTTATCAAGTTATATATTCATTAAATAACATAATTTATCCTGAACTTGTTCGATAATTATTGATTCGCTTGAAACTCGTGTAAGTTGTGTTCGTAATTGCAATATCAGATATCATAAGCTGCGTTACCTACATTAAAAAAAAGATATAATATGATATAATAGATTAATATACTGCAGATAGATTAATTAAGGGCGTTGATATGAAACGAAATCGGATAAGTGCTATTACATGTTGCTCCGTCACGCTTTTAAGAAATACGAAAGCAATTTTGTTACGATTTTGCGTTCGCCTGCGACGGACACGCGACTGACCAACAACGCCAACCTACTACTGCCTTCTGTTGTCGCGGATCGCAGACTGATTGTAACAACTACCGTCTAAATATTGTATCGTTTCTACGTCGCCTGCGACGGACACGCGACAGATCAACAACGTTAACCTAGTACTGCCTTCTGTTTTCGCGAATCGCAGACTGATTGTAACAACTACCGTCTAAATATTGTATCGTTTCTACGTCGCCTGCGACGGACACGCGACAGATCAACAACGTTAACCTAGTACTGCCTTCTGTTTTCGGGAATCGCAGACCGATTGTGCAAACTACCCTCCAAACAGAATATTCAATAGTCGACGAATTAACAGCGATAGCCGTTCGTAGCCAATAAAACCTTAATGCGTTCGAAACTTCAGACATAATGAGCGAGCCTGAAGCTTACCTATATGTGACGTCATTCTGTCTAGTGTCTATATTGAATTGAGAGAACACGAAAATTGTTAAATTTTGCTTGTGTGTAAGCCGGCACGAATAGGCACCGCCATCCTGCCAGTTTCAACCACGAAGCAGCTATGCGTTTCGTTTCGAACGTGGTAGAATTCAATTGAGACTTCGATCTTCATGTCTCAAATTGCATGGCGGCGGTCATGTTGCGTTGTCGTCTATGGGCTCCAGTAACCACTTAACACCAGGTGGGTTGTGAGCTCGTCCACCATCTAAGCAATAAATAAATAAAAAGCTTGGTGTCAACAAAAAGTCGGTGGCGACCCAGATGCGAAAAGCAGTCTTGCTTGACAATGCCCGTATAGTCCGCCGGTTTCTCTCCCAATAGTCCCTAACGCTCCGGCCGATTGCCGCCCACCTCGCCGGATTGTGTCCCGCCGTCTTCCCAGGCGAGGCAGTGTGTGATACACATGATAATAATAAAAATCTTTCGGAATAGGACTAACCACAGAACATTACCACTGAGCAGGAAACGTATTTGTATCAATATACTTATTGATAATGCTAGTAAACGCCTCCAATGTTGGAGGCTCTCCTCCTCGCGTCGTTTTTCTCATTATTGAGGGTCGTGACTCCCCCGCTGCATCAGTTTCTCCCGTACGATTTCCTTCCATCTTCTACGATCCTTAGCTTTGTGAAGGGCATTGTGGAAGTTGATGTCCAGAGAAGATCGTATTTGGTCCGACCATCTCGTAGGACTGCGTCCTCTGGGACGTTTGCCATCTACCTTTCCTGTCACCATCAGCTGTTCAAGATGTTGAAGGCAGTGAGCGATATCATCTCAGCGCTTATCCCGTCAGAACTTTGAGCGTTTGATTTAATTCCGTTAATAATCTTAAGAACCGTATCCTGATAGACAGTTTTAAGCGTAAACTTTATACCCACAGACACAGCCCACTGAGTTTCTCGCCGGATCTTCTCAGTGGGTTGCGTTTCCGATCCGGTGGTAGATTCTGCGAAGCACGGCTCTTGCTAGGGTTCGTGTTAGTAACATCGTCGGGTTTGAGCCCCGTGAGCTCACCTACTATCCCGGTGACGCTGATATGGTCTCTCTAGAGTCTAGACCATCAGCTTAGGTAGGAAAACAACAACGGAGATATGCTAAATAAAAATGTACACTCATAATCATATCGCGTTGTGTTATCAATCGCACGGTTTTGCGAATCTAACAAATCCGATGCACGTACGTGACAAACGTGAAAAACCAAGTAGGTAAAATAATGGATTTACTACTTAAATGGATACGTGAATTTGAAAATTATCGATAAAATAATTTAGTATAAAAACTGTTTTAAATCTTTAGAGGACTTAAAGCCTTGTTCGGACTAGGCGAGTACCGAGTAATTTAGTGGCTAAACTACTCGCTACTCGCCCGAAAAAATAGAACAAAATGGATTGACTTGGCTAAATTATTTACTAACCTACTCGACTAAATTTTTGGTGCTCAGACACATTTAGCTACTAAATTACTCGGTACTCGACTAAAATACTCGCCTAGTCTGAACAAGGCTTAAGCGATCTAAGACCGTAGAGGCCACACTTGCGATCCTACAATAGTAAATTCATTCTGTTACTAATTGATTATAATATAATAGAATCTCGTCCGCAACTGTGAAAACTGTACATTCGAAGCGTAGTAAGTAATATAATTACCAAAGAAATAGCGAGATTAAACCCCTGTCCTGGTGAAACTGGAAAGGCCTCCGGGCCACCAGTAATCCTTCAATCATAAAAAAAAGAAGCGAGATTAAACCCTGAAAGCAGTCTTAATTATTAACATAACATTTCGCAGACATCGTTTATGTGTATATAATTTTTCAATTGTCATTCAATGCCGGGGGTAAGCAATCTTTTTAATCAATGGGCCAATTTAAATTTAAATTTATTTTGGCGGGCCACACATATATTAACACTTATTAATAAGTTACGAAATTTTATTTCTTTATTAACAAACAAACAACAAAAGAACAGAAAAACGAATTGATGGGAGAAAGTCGATAAAATAAGCTCAATTTTATAAATGGTTGGCGGAATAATAAGAGAATGGTGGAGAGTGTACGTGAACGTGGTCCATTCCGTCGGATGGGGAGAGGTTGTGGACTCTTCGCAAATCGGTACCGACGAGTCGTGGTGCGGAGTGGAAGAGAGAACACCCTTCTATCTTCACTCCGACGCTGTGTTCGAACTTAGGGCTCGGACTCTGGTCGAATTATGGCCAAAAATGCGTGCCTTTGGGAGTCCTTGAACGAGACCCAAGAAGACTGTGTAAGCAATGAGCAACCTGGTGACAAAAGAGCAACCTGGTGATAAAAGACCGCCTTCGATGTGGCGTCCAGACCACCTATTGTGTGGCTCTATCTGCCTCGTTTGTATATAGCCTCATGCGATAAGTGAAACGATAAGGTTCGACCGCAACATTCCTCGCTTGCGTCTCCGCAACGGAAGTCTGGCAATTGCTGCCTGAAAAATAAAAAAATGCTACGTCTATTATTATACGTGAAGCGCCGAATTCATATCGATAAGCGACCTTGAAACATTACATCATACGATTACATTTTCGGTGACACGATTGCTTGCAACGTGTAAATACAAATGGTACTCGGTCGACAGTGACGCATTACAGATTATATACTTTCAAACGTTAGTTAATTAGGGTTGTGTAGGGTAAGCCTTTTTGCCTACCTAACTGCTATTATAGTAACCACAAGAGGTGATTCTGGCTTCAGCAAAGGCAATGGGTGAGGTCTGAACTCAGCCTGAAAGAACTTGCTAGTATCTGCCCTAGCAAGAATTCTTCACCTTATCTACTTTGCCTACCATCACTTATTAACCATATTTTCGGGATTAACTTTTACGAGACATTGTTATTAATTCGCCGTGAAAGTCATTTGTGATCTTTTATTTTTTCCCCTACCTATTCGTTGGCAGCCTAGGAGGCTATTCCAACTTTCCGTGGACTGGTAGGTAAGTTCAGCTCGACCTAAGAGAATTTGCTAGCACTAGCCGTAGCAAGAGCAGTGCTTCACTGAATCTACTATCGGATCGGAATCGCGAATCACTGTGAAGATCCGGCGAAAAACTCAATGGATTGTATCTATGGGTTAGGTTGCATGTAGAACTCTTCGTCGCGTTCGACGAGAACGGTGACCGGAATGCCTAAAAAACAACGGGAGTGGTTATATCAGAGTTGAGTTGTTTCAGCAAACGATCCAATGAATGAAGCAAGTTAAGATTATTTTGTTTTCTTTCGCAGCGATCCACGAGATAGCGCATAATCTAGCGTTCGGACACAATCGCCCTTTACACAATAGGCTCTTTGGATTTTTCGCGAACCTCCCGATAGGCGTACCGATATCTATCAGCTTTAAGAAATACCATTTGGAACACCACAGGGTGAGTACATTTCGCGAGTATGAACATTTTTGTACGACCAGCAATCTAACGCAAATCGACGCTGGAGTTCAATGGACTCGTAAGAAAGCGGCGTACATTACAGCCTCATAAACCACTCCCCAAAACAACAATGATTTGTCTTTTTTTTACTGGTGGTAGGACCCCTTGTGAGTCCGCACGGGTAGGTACCACCGCCCTGCCTATTTCTGCCATGAAGCAATAATGCGTTTCGGTTTGTAGGGTATAGGGCAGCCGTTGTAACTATACTGAGACCTTAGAACTCATACCTCAAGGTGGGTGGCGCATTTACGTTGTAGATACCTATGGGCTCCAGTAACCACCTTGCACTAGGTGGGCTGTGAGTTCTTCGACCCAACTAAGGAATAAAAAAAAAAAAGTTGAAGTCGCAGAATTGAAAAAATAGGATATCCTTTATTAGTTGTACCATCAAAGCGATCGCTAGTCCGAATTTTGACCTCATGTCTCAAGGTGTACGGTGACATTCGGGTTGAGGTCTACGATCGCTCAAGACTAGGCCGTCCGCGATTAAACTTGATAAATAAAACTGGAATTCATCAATATCGAATTTGAATTCCCTATTAAAATATCTTGATGCTTTCTTCCAGTACCAAGGAGACGAAGTTATAGATACTGATCTACCGACACTGTTGGAAGCAAAACTGTTTTGCACGACGGGCGGGAAGCTGTGCTGGCTGTTCTTGCAGCCCTTCTTCTACGCCCTGAGGCCGCTCGTGGTCAGGCCAAAGCCGCCCACGCCCCTGGAGCTCATCAACCTCATCATTCAGCTGTTTTTCGACGCCGTCGTCGTGAAGCTTTTCGGTGAGCGACAATCCAATATTCAATTTAAGGCAGCGGTCGGGGAACCGGGGTAATTTACCCCAAAAGGGGTAAATTGAAATTTTGGGGGGTAAAACCGAAAAAAATAATTTAAATTAAAAAAAGCTTTTTTATGGGGGCTATATATAAAATTTAAACTAGTTTTTTCGTCTAATAATACAAGAAAAATATCATATGAATTATAAAATAACAAGAAATTATCATTTACTTATATTTTCTGTGGAGGCGATTTTTTTTCCTCAACTGTATATTACATATATTACTATTATGACCGATAAGTATTACTAGGTATTACATTGATGAATTGAATAAATTATGTATAAATTAAATTTTTATTTATTGTTTTCTTTTCAAGATTATCATGAGTGCTATAATATGAAAGATACTAAAAAGAAGCGATTTCTTTTTTTTTTGTTCTCGGCCATGGGGTAATATCAACTTACACATAAATATTTTGGGGTAATAATTAAAAAAGTTCCCCGACCGCTGATTTAAGGCTTAAACTAAACTAGGATTATAATAGACTAGGAATTAAATAAATAAAAAAATACTTTTATAGTTTTCTTTTTATTTGGCCTAAACGAGTAACAAGATTAAGGCCCTCGCCCACTGTAGATTTATATATTAGTATAGAGTATAGATTACCCGTTAATTAGTGTTTCGATGAAAATTCTTAACATGAGTCCGTGACAGTATTACTAAATCTATACTTAATATTATAAAGCTGAAGAGTTTATTTGTTTGAACGCGCTAATCTAAGGAACTATTGGTCCGATTTAGAAAACTCTTTCAGTATTAGATAGCCCATTTATTGAGGAAGGCTATTTATTGGCTATATAACATCACGCCAAGACCAATACAAGCGGAGAACCAATAAAGAATGATTCAAAATCGGGGTTTTTTTCCCCTTCGAGAGATTCTGCTGCGTGCGCTGCAGAAACGATTAAAATTTCGCTAAAATAATGTATAACAGAATTGTTCCCCGTTAAAAGATCTAAAAAAAGTCCGCGACAGCATATGTCTATATGTTAAGATTGGCTCACTATAACGTTTTTTATGCTAACCAAATTTGTACTAAAATAAAGCATTATTTGTGAACTATTCCACGCGGACGAGGTCGCGAGCAAAATCTAGTAATATATAAGGTGTGTTGATAGCCCACTGAGTTTCTCGTCGGATCTTCTCGGTGGGTCGCGTTTCCGATCCGGTGGTAGATTCTGCGAAGCACAGCTCTTGCTAGGATCAGTGTTAGCAACACTCCGGTTTGAACCCCGTGAGCTCACCTACACACGTTAGGGCGAAGCTGAAATAGCCTCTCAAGGCTATCAGCAAAGGTAGGAAAAAAAAAATAATAATTGTATAGCATCGTTTTTTCTGTGTAGGTTGGAAGGTGCTGGGGTATTTGGTGTTCGGTTCGCTGATGGCGATGGGCGTACATCCAGTGGCGGGTAGGTTGAATATGTTCTTGTTATCACCACGACTTCCTCTCGTCTCGAGCATGGAAGATGGAGGAGAGGAGGACACGTCATATACACGAAGAAGTGTTTGTTAAAAAGCAACCAGTTGGGGCGACCAGACCCTAGCAAGGGGTGTCGCTTCAAAGCTTTACTGGTGGAAGGACCTCTTGTGAGTCCGCGCGGGTAGGTAACACCGCCCTGCCTATTTCTGCCGTGAAGCAGTAATGCGGTTCGGTTTGAAGGGCGGAGCAGCCGTTCTGAGATCCACCTTGAGACATGAGTACAGAGACTGTGGCGGTAGCCACCACAGAACACAAGATAATTGACAGATGCCTGAATCTCGCTTACGACATTTTCAAGATAAAGCGCATATATACAAGTTCCGAACTATAATATGAACTATAACATAATATATTCCCAAAGAGACAGTACAACGACTGCTGCATTTGTCAAACCGCAACTCATTAAGGTTACCCGTGAGGACTCCCAAAATATTCTACCACCAGTTTTTGTGTTTGCACCACGAATCGAAACGCATGACTGTTTTAGGGCAGAAATGGGCAAGGTGGTTCACCCTTGAAGGCTCCCAAGACGGCCCATTTTTGTTTTTAACGGACTTCAAAAAAGGAGGAGGTTCTCAATTCCACTGTATTTTTTTTAATGATTCTTACCTCATAACTTTTGACTGGGTGAATCGATTTTGATGATTCTTTTTTATTAGAAAGCTGACGCTTCCCGTGTGCTCCCATTTCAATTAAGTCCAGTTCTGATAATGGTGTCCATGAGAGAACCATATTATACGTCTTACATTAGCATTAAGTACCTGCGCGACAAATAGATGAATAACTCAATATCACGCCAACCAATGTCGATGATTATTGTTTATATACTAATTTGTTTTGGAATATCTTTTTTTTTTCTTATTGAAGTCGGTTTTTGTTAAAGCATGTCTATATAATATATATTTCTTTATCCAGGCCATTTCATATCCGAGCACTACATGTTCAGGAAGGGCTTCGAAACATATTCGTATTACGGGCCCCTGAACTGGATCACGTTCAACGTTGGCTACCACAACGAGCACCACGACTTCCCGGCGGTCCCAGGCCGGAGGCTGCCCGAGGTGAGTCCACGGACGCGTCAAACAATCTTCCCAGGACAGGCCAGGCTTTACTGGTGGTAGGACCTCTTGAGAGTCCGCGCGGGTAGGTACTACCATCCTGCCTATTTCTGCCGTGAAGATATATAGTAGCCGTGAAGATAGTATAATGCGTTTCGATTTGAAGGGTGGGGCAGCTGTTGTAACTATACTTGAGACCTTAGAACTTATATCTCAAGGTGAGTGGCGCATTTATGTTGTACATGTCTATGGGCTCCAGTAACCACTTAACACCAGGTGGGCTGTGAGCTCGTCCACCCACCTAAGAAAAGAAAAAAAAAGCCCATTTCAGCCTCACGGGGCTCAAACCTGAAGACGTCGCTAAGACTAGCCCTGGCAAGAGCTTCGCAGAATCTACCACCGGATCGGAAACATGACCCACTGAGAAGATCCGGCGAGAAACTCAGTAGGCTGTGTCTGTGGGTTAATTCACTCGTCGAGCCCTCCCGTCACAAGCGACGGGTTCGACAAGAACGATGACCGCTGCTTGAGGTACCTAAAGCACCGTTAGTGGACCGGGAGGATCCGAAATGACGTGTGTAGGGCGACGTCGACTGTTTCCCATTCGCAGGATTGGGAATGTAGTTACCGGACAAACAATTAGGTCATCTTTTGTCAGATGTAGATATAACTATACTGAGACCCTAGAACTCATATCACAAGGTGGGCGGCGGCATTTACGTTATAGATGTCTATGGGCTCCGGTAACCACTTAACACCTGGTGGGCTGTGAGGTCGTTCATCAATATATGCAATAAATAAAAAAATAAATAAAAAAAGATCGATCGAAGTGGGTATCTTGATTTTTTTTTGACTTGACAATGAAACTATTGTAAATCATTTAAAAGTTACTTTTATGGTTTTAACCTCGTGTATGTTTTGTTTTTTATTATCATTTTAAAGTTTTTTTTAAGGTAAACGAACAAGAAAGCGAGATTGAAACGGTAAAATCAGTTTTAATTGAACCCGGTAAAATTTGTTTTAATTAAACCCGGTAAAAGTAACTTTAATTATTAACACGACTGGAACAAAAACCCTAAAAGACCACTATAACTGTGAACTGTTCGATTCTTTTTGACAAGTTTAGTTCTTTGCATCGGTTGAGTTAGTTTAATATTGTATAGTTTTATTAGTTGTTGTGCTCAGAAATTGATTTGGTTGTATTGAATCTGTTTAGTGATTTCTTTTTTTTTTTTGTTTAATTAATTTAAAATCAGTAAGTTTTGAATTTATACTTCTTGAAGCAAACAGAATTGTGATCAAATTATATCTCATATATTGAGACGAATTATTGAGAATTTCAAATGTAATTTTAATGTTGTTGTTTTTTTTTTAATATTATTTCTACACAGCTTTTATACGTCTGAACGTCTTCACGGTTCCACCTGGAGCCAATAGATATAATTTTCCATATGCCCCACCCTTCAAACCGGAATGCATTACTGCTTCACAGCAGAAATGGGCGGGGCGGTGGTACCTACCCGTGTGGACTCACAATACCACGGTTTTACCGTGATTAAGTTTTGAATAATATTTCATGTGCATTTTTCTGTTAAGTATTTGTGAGTTTTGTGAGTTATACTGAGAAGAATAATTGAATTTTAAAACTCGTACCGTGTTTTTTTTTAAAAGGTAAAACGCATAGCTTCGGAGTTCTACGACACGCTGCCTCAACACAATAGCTGGTCAAGCGTACTGTATGACTTCGTGATGGATCCTGAAATCGGTCCTTACGCCAGGATGAAAAGGAAGCACCACGGCCTAAAGAGCTAGGTACAGGTTATTATTAAATAAAAAATATGTATACATACAGAGGACAGAAGGGCTATTTGATTTAAGCGAAATTTCGATTGATACGCGACATTTATCTTTGTAATTAGAGGTACGTTTTATTTGGTATCAGCATCAACAGTTCGATGTTTTTAGTAGAAGTTTTTTTTTTGATAATTTTTACCAAATTTTAACCTACAAAAAAATTGTTTAATTGTGTGGACGAGCTCACAGCCCACCTGGTGCTAAGTGGTTACTGGAGTCCATAGGCATCTATCAACGTAGATGCCGTCACTCGCCTTTGAAATATGAGTTCTAAGGTTTATAGTTACAACGGCTGCCCTCACCCTTCAAACCGAAACGCATTACTGCTTCATGGTTGAAATTGGCAGGGTGGTGGTGCCTAGCCGTGCGGACTCACAAGTCGTGCTACCACCAATAAATGACTCTCCTATAATGTCGCTTAAACCAAATAGCCTTTCACCCCTCGATATCGATATATGAGACCGTCAGCGCAAAAGCGCCCTAAGCTTTTGCTATAGTCAGTGTGGACATAATGCGAGATCTGAACTTAATTTTTACATTGCTTCGTAGGCAAAAACAATACCGTAAAATGGGGGGAATTTGGACACTTTAAGTTCGACATTGATTATTATCGTTTTTAAATTTTCATTTATAATGCATTAAGATATAGTTTATTATTACGGTTTTACATAACAATAAAACCGATATTATGTGCCGAGAAGGAAAACATACAGCATTGTATTATGAAGAAGCAGTGTGTACTTAGCTTAGATTCCTTGTCTATGTCCAACCATAGACCGTCAATTTAGTTCCATCTTTAGCCGCTAGGTGCTGCCAGCAAGTATAAAGGGAACACAGCCATCTTTGATCTTCATAGTCTTCACCAGGAAGAACTTCCTGCAATGCTGTATGTTTTCCTTCTCGGCACATAATATCGGTTTTATTGTTATGTAAAACCGTAATATTGATGTGCCTTTGGAAAACATACAGCATTGTATTATGAAGACGTGTTTGTTATCTGCTGGTGAAATTATTAAGCACAACGCTATGATGAAATAGGTAAAGCCATAATAAAATTATGAAGCGCAATGATAATGTTCATAATTTATATAATTATTAAATCGAAAAAACAGTTGTTAACTTCCACGTTAATTCAATAATTAAAAAATATTTATAAGTTTGTAATAAACATCTTGTATATACAAGAAAATGTATAAATTGTATAAATGATGTATATACATCATGTAGAAGTAAATGTGTTGAAAAGAAGAATCGTGAGGATCTTTACGAAGCTCTATTATTCGGCAATAATTATTGTAAACGTTTGGATGATTTGCAATTGCCTCTAGAAAGTATTTCGTCCATTGGTTCATTATCAATCCATCTCAGAGGCTACTGCTGATCTACCACTTCTTAGAGATGCCATTACCTCGTAAGGTTGAACGAAGACCAGTTTCCAATTACAGTACGGGATGCCGCTTTTGTGACAACACACATAGTTAGAAAAAAGTCCTTACGAATCTTACCGGGCATGTCTTTAGTTTCATGTTTAGAAAGCACTTATGCAGATTATTGACGAAAATGGATTTCAATTTTAGACCCAAAGACTGGTATCAGAAAGATGTTTTTCTCTGTTATCAAAGAAACTGTCTTTAGAAATGTTGAGCAAAGTAAGGTCATTAACTCTGCGTCCCGTAGCCAGCAACATGGTTGTTGGTGTCCTTCAAGCTACATTGAGGCGTGATGTGGTGGCTGGGTTTGAAGAAAACCAGTTTAGAACTATTCTCGGATCTCATGTGAATGGGACTACACTTAGTAAAATTGTAATAAGTAGTTGAATTTTGTTTAGCTATTCCGATGGCTTTTTTAAATTAGCAATTTTTATTAGAGAGCTTGAGAATGTTTGCTGTCCTACATGTATTTCGTCCACAGAAAGTCGACAGCGCTGCTTTATGATGCAGAAGGATTGTTTTATAGGCAAAATTTTCTTTTTGGAAAAGAAGAAAGAATTTGGCAACATCTGCAGACTTAGGATCAATTTTAAAACTGTAGCACCATATGCACCATCTTCTAGTTGCTGGTAAGTATGCTGACAAAGTGGATTGACACCAGTTAATTTTCAACAAATCTTCTCCTGTTTAGACCAGTCATTATTTGTACAACCTCCCCCCCCCTTTCTAAGCTTTCAGGGTTAATGTTTAACCTGTGGAGGAGGCAGGTTTTGGATTTCGTGCGAGTTATCTAGCGTTCGGGATCTGAGGGCTTGGAAACCCAAATGCTTTCGCTCAGTCTGGGAACACTACCAGGTAGGTTCCCTAGACACTGTTGAAGTGAGTCAGTACTTTGGGGAGAAGGTTGAGAGGAGGAATTCTCCATGCTAGTTGAATCCTCTACGGTCTGCTGAAGGTATCCAATCTTGGTCGGCGAATGGGTTTATATCCGGATGACCCCACTTTCGAAAAACTTTTGTGGTCACTTGTGGTAAAAAGTGCCATTTCGCAGGTTGATTTCCTCGTGATAGCCTGTCGGCTATGATGTTGTATCTCCCCGAGAGATAAGCTGACAGTTATCTTGAACTTATCGCTTAGGTTTAAAAATCGAAAGGTCAACGTTAGTGAAATACTTTCAGATTCATTTTGATTGTCACTACCATTGCAAATAGCTCTTTTGTGGGTGAGCCGTTTCTGTTGTTGAGCTGACCATAGACAGGACGTTAATATTTTGTCTAATTGTAACCCCTACCCATGTCCGAAGCTTCCGTTGCCAGGAAATGGTTGGTTTTGGGTCTCGGCAATGTTTGACATGTGGCTCCGCGTCAGCACTGCATTTGTAACCCCTACACATGTCCGAAGCTTCCGTTGTGCAGGATGGCCTGTTTTTTACCCCTTTTCTTGAAACTTCGCAAGAAATTTTGCAAGTTAGCATAGATTGATGTAATTCCGTCAGAGTTTGAGCTAGGATGTTGTTGAGTGGCCACTTCGTTTCTCGCAATTTTCCATCGAATCCCTAGACATGTCATCTCTTGAACCAGTGTACTAATTGATTTTTTGTAAGGCTGACTTGGCAGCCCAAATAATCCAAGAGCTTTACAGCTTATGTGGCCTGAAGACTCAACTTGGACTTCTTTTGATGGACCTGGTGGGATTTGCGTAGGTGGGATAACACTCAACATCCCTTTGCACGCAATGTTTCCGCGACCGAGCATGCTATGCAAGCAAAAAAGGTGTATTTGTCTTCATGGACCAAGAAAAAGTCGCGTAGGTAGGTTAACATTTGACTTCCCTATGTACGTAAGGTCTTCGCGACCGAGCATGCTATGGGAGCAAAAATGTTTATTTGTCTTGGTGAAACAAGATCATGTCGTGTAAGTAAGCTAGCACTTCGATTTTGCACGCAATGCCTCCGCGACCGAGCATGCTGTGGAAGCAAAAAGGTGTATTTGTCTTCAAGGACCAAGAGAAAGTCGCGTAGGTACGTTAACATTTGACTTCCCTATGTACGCAAGGTCTCCGCGACCGAGCATGCTATGGGAACAAAAACGTTTATTTGTCTTGGTGAAACAAGATTAAGTCGTGTAGGTAAGCTAGCACTCGACTTTGCACGCAATGTCTCCGCGACCGAGCGACCGAGCGACCGAGCACCCTATATAATGGAAATTGACATGCCAGCCCAGATAATCCAAAACCTTCACAGCTTCTGCAGCCTGAAGTTTCAACTTGGATTTGTTTTGGTCGACCAAAAGGAAGTCGTCTAGGTAGACTAGCACTCGAGTTCCTTTTGCACGCAAGGTCTCTGCGACCCAGCATGTTATGGAAGCAAAAAAGGTTAATCCAAAAGCTTCACAGCTTCTGCAGCCTGAAGTTTCAACTTGGATTTGTCTTGGTCGACCAAAAAGGAAGTCGTCTAGTAGACACTAGCACTCGAGTTCCCTTTGCACGCAAGGTCTCTGCGACCCGCATGTTATAGAAGCAAAAAGGTGTGGCTCTGAAGCCAGACCGAAGGGTAGGCATGTCATTTCATACTAACTCATAAGAAGGTACCGATTCCTTCCTGGAGGTACTGATACTGGTACCTTGGTACTGATCCTCAAGAAGTATCGACGAAATTTTGCGACTGATACTAGAAAAATATTCCTGAGAAATGTTCAATTCTATCATCCAGTCCCCTGGGTGGAGAAAGTTTGGTACCTAGGTGTCCGAAAACAGTTAGGTGTTTTATCTTTACGACCTTGTTCAACTCTCGAAGATCCAAAATTGGACGCATTGATCCGTCGCTTTTCTTCCGCAGAAAAAAGGTAGTTTCTTTTTTTTTTTTTTTTTACGGTATTTGGTAACCGTACATGGTTTACAAATTATTACAATTTTGGTGGCACTCAGTGCCTCCCGTCGGTGTCTTCAATTGCCCCCCTCTGGATTGTGCCAGATGTTACAGACTATGATTGTTTATAATGTTTGGCTTACCTTTTGTACGAGATCGTGACAAATAGGATTGTAGCCCTCCGAGGGACTGAATAGATTTCAATTTACTATTATCAAACAAAAATTCCTCAATGAGTGGTGCGTTGGCAACAGGATACTTTGTTAGAGACCACGGAAATTAAACTTTGACGTGTTATTTCTATACATACGGCCCTTTTTTCCGTATACAATTTAAAACGCTTTTTACGGGTAACTTGTACGACGGAGACGATTTGTCAAAGTTTTCAGTAATTATGTTACAAAGATTATTAGTTTAAATCTGTTGTGTTTTTGTCAAAATTTCCGTATTGACGAGATCAATTTGTTTACAACATTTTTCGTTACATTCAATTGTTACACACAGTTGATGCATTATTAGATTTACAACGTCACTGACCTGGTGGGATAACGAGCCGATTCGAAGATCGACCGTTACCTTTGAATCCCGTCGTTTCTTACGCAGAGACTCCTTTTGTTCTTTTTCGCTTGACGAGCTGTTCGAACGTGAGGCGTCTCCATCGCGTCTCGCCTGGACATCTTCCCTCTCGGAAATTATGGAGCTTGACTCAACATCACCTCCAACAGATGACGCGTGATTCATGGCGTCCGATGATAGGATTGGTAAATAATACTCGTAATGATTGCAAAATAACACTCATAGAAACACAAAATAAATATTTTTTGCAATTAATAAGAAGTCGAATAAATATTTGTGGACTTGCGACTTCACAGTACGAAAGTACACAACGCTATGAAGATCAAAGATGGCTGCGTTCCCTTTATACTTGCTGGCAGCACCTAGCGGCTAAAGATGGAACTAAATTGACGGTCTATGGTTGGACATAGACAAGGAATCTAAGCTAAGTACACACTGCTTCTTCATAATACAATGCTGTATGTTTTCCAAAGGCACATCAATAAAAAGAATAATCATAAGAAGTTACAAAAACTCACTTGGCACTATTTAGTTGTTAGGTAGGTACCTACCTAACTTTAGGTAATTAACTTTTTAATATCTTTAATGAGTTACTTTGATGACTAAATTGAACTATTTAATATTCTTAAACACTATTTAAAAGTCAAAATAAAAGTCATTTTCAGTTGAACAAAGTTAAATCTAACAGCTTATCAAAAGTATTGTGACATCCCAGATTTGTTCCTAATTCTACCTCTAGTCTCTATTCCCCCCATAGACCTATATAGTAGGGACACGACATATTGTTCTATACGTACAATTGCTTATATAAATAGCACCCATTTTGAAGGCATACACATAAACATATATCTATCTCGTTCTTACTCAGCACTTTAACTCGCAGGAAAACAATATAACAGTATTTCAGTGCGTACATAAAATGAGACATGAATATACGTAAATGTCTCCGTCTCGGTCTAATGAGGCCGAAAATCCGCCATGTTTAGCGCGCCAAATGTCATTGTCACGTCAGTTCGGCCGTCTGTTTTGGGTTGTACATTATTTATTGACTTTGATATCGATTTAATATGATTGCTTATATAAAATTTCTAATTTGATCATGCTTAAAACATACAAAAATAATAATTAAAACATATTTTATAGGATCTCAAGAAAGTCGATGCCCCAAAACTATTATCTATATATATTTAAATTCATTATGGAGCCCTCATCCGAAACATAGATTACACTTAATATATTTGAATCCGAAATATCGGACACCATATTTCGGTCGGAATCTATTCATCATGACACTAATCATAAATACCTCTTTAAAATATGTCATCAAAACATATTTAGACATTCTGTTTAGATATTTCGGGAAAAAGGCTACCGACAAAATCTCTTCGGAACTATTTAAATAAAATAGTTTTATTCCGCAGTGAGTAAAACACTATTGTCAATTCGTTAAATATTTATTAATTAAGTGGTTTTAGAGAGGAAGTCACAAGGAATGACGTTTGTAATTTCATTAACGAATAAATGTTCTGTAGGTGTTTTTTTTTATCAGGCGGTCCCTTGATAAGTTTAAAATTTGCGTGCGGTGCGGTAGTGCGGTGCACCTTCCTTGAGGTGCGCTGCGGTAGTGTGTTACGGACTTTAGAGTCAGCAAAACAATTAAAATAGATTGTAATAGTCTAAGAAAAACACGTACTCAAAATACGATAACATTCAGCATGCTAGAAATGGGCTGATGGCACTGTACTATGCCATATCTTTATGTTTTGCGGCAAACGACAACTTTATAAAATCAGTGTAGCAAACTTTAAAAATCGTCATATCGTTTACTTGGAAAATTTGAAGCACGAACTCGTCTTAGATTTCACATAATATCTAAATCACATCATCTTTACACATAACAATATACTTACTTCCTATTAAAGTATAAATTCTACAAATACATTCATACTCAACAATATTTAAAATAAAATAAGCCGAGAACGTTTATCGATAAAACCTACTAACATTAAAATCTTCTGGGCAGCACTAAAACCGCCATGTTTTGTGGCCAGATGACGTCACAGTGGCACGATTTTTTTGTTGACGTTTCATTTCCATAGGTTTCCTACTTCAGTGATTCCCCCCAATCTACTGTACTTAACTTGTATTGACAACTGTAACATTGACAACTATGAAATGCATCGCTTGCATCATTCCACGTGCATTGAAATTAACGCCAGACGCATACTGTCGACCCGGATCCGTAAAGTTTCTGACGCCGTAAAACGTGAATCCCTGAACGACTGCCGCAATGACGGAACCACAGATTGCAGTGAATGCGCGAAAATAATGTTTACAAAGCCATATGTTATCTACGGGTGATACTAAGCATAGGCCAGTTTAGCATTTATTATGTATTAAAGAAATTTAAATATATTATAATTTAACGGCCGTCTGGTAAGTGACATGGTCACTACACTAGGGGGTCGCGGGTTCGAATCCCGCCAAGGGGAGATATTTGTAAGATAAATATAAATGTCTTTTCCAGGGTTATGGATGTATATTAAATAAAAATCTTACGTTTATTTCCGTTATCTGGTACCTGTAACACAAGTTCTTTACGAACTTATCACGGGACCAGTTAACATGGCGTGATTGTTAGAAAATATTTATTTATTTATTTATTATTTATTTATTATGTATATGATAAATTGTGGGTTAGGTCACTTTTGCGCTGACGACCTCATTTAATATATTATTTAAGTGTAAAACCAATGTTTAAAGGGTTCCTTTTTATGAGAGAAATCGCTTCTCGTTTGTAAACTTCAGTTAACTGAAGCTGCTTCGCTGTAAGCGAATGTGTGTGAGATATAATATTTGTACTATAGATATTACTTTAAATTTTTTATATTGATGCACGCGTATAGACGAGGTGACAGCTGATCGTTGAGCGGTTACCGGTGCCCATGGGCAGCAACGCGTGACTGTATCGTGACGTGAGCTCGAAATGCCGAATCGTTGAGAAAGAATATAGCGCGTACTAAAAGCGTTGTTTGGCTCAAGACTAGTCCTATACCTAATAAGTGCAGATATACACACACACACACAGTAATTCGCACCTTTAGAATTGGGAATTGAATGTTATAAGAACAAAGATAAATTATACCAATTAATGATTACATGTTTTGACAAAGAATTCTATTACCCAAACTATTTTCTGATTAAAACATGCGTTGGTGGCCGCATGAAATAAGTTGCGGGTCGTTGCCTGGAGAGCCCTTTACTTACCTTTACTAGACCTAGGTTTGAAGGGTGAGACAGCCGTTGTAACTATACTGAGACCTTAGAACGCATATCTCAAGGTGGGTGGCGTATTTATGTTGATGTCTATGAGTTCCAGTAACCACTTAACATCAGGTGGGCTATGAAGCTCGTCCACCCATAAATGCAATAAAAAAAGAAAAAGAAAAAAAAGCGACAATCCAAAATTATTATTTCTATTAAACTCCATAACTATAATTGAAGATTTGGAATGTCTTCGTTTTTCGATTTTAATATTTTAAGGTATGCGGTGGGTTTAAAAGAGACAGAAAATGTGCTTTGTCCTTTTCTAGACTAAAAGAAATTGTTTAATTTTATAAACTCATAGAATACATGTTTTATAAGTAGTTTGAAGTGTAAAACTCGTTTTCTTCAATTTTTTAGTTAAGCCTCTTCAATTCTAAAGGTGCGAATTATATTACATATTTTTTTCGGTTTCCGTGAGTCATAAAATTAAATATATTTAAAGCCACTTTTACGGATCAAATTAGATTTTAGGAAAATAACAATAAAGAAAATAAAGAAAGTCAATGCATTAATCTAATGTACTCGAAATTAGAATAATGCATGCCTCGGTCTTCCGTGACCACGTTAACGGTAATTCGAAGCGTCAGAAATAATACAGTGAGAGTAAAAAACGCGTCACTAAACCCGTAAAGTAAATTTCAATTAAACCGTAAAAGAAGTTTTAATGAAACCGTAAAAAATATTTTAATTTAAACATCAACGACTTTACAAAATTATACCTAGCGTTTTGATAAAAAACCTATACAGGAGTAGATTAATTATATTAAATGCTTGCTAGCATTTCCTGGGTATTTATGAAATTTTGTGCGAAAAAAAAATTGTTACATAATTGTTTTACAAAAATTAATAATGCATTATGATGAATTTATCGTATCGATGGGGTGAAAGGCTATTTTTTTAAGCGATATTTTTGAAACTTTACAGGAAAGCTGTTTAAATTGTAAAATTGGAAAAAAAATATAGTGACAAAAAACTCCTTCAGATATTTGAATGGAGTAAATTTAATTGAAGTTCAATTAAAAATATCGAACTGTTGACGCTGATACCAAATAAAACGCACCTTTAATTACAAAGATAAATGTCGCCTAAATTAAACACCCTTTCATCTCTCAATATATGGACCGTTTATTTTGAAAGTGGTGTAAGTCCATTTTCTTTTGTTTCGAAAAAATTAAAGGTTGCTATATTTGTTGATTTAAAAATATAGGCAAATCATATGAGGTCTGGCTATGCCACCTACCTCTGTCAATTGGACTTACACCACTTTCATAATCGATGATTATGCAATTTCATTTACCGACCGATTTTAAGTTGTACAAAACATGGGATTTTTTTGAGAAATTAAACACGGACTAGTTATATATAAAAAAATTACATTAAATTAAGCATGAATTACGTGATAGCTCATTTTTCTCAAAAATGGACTTACACCACTTTCAAAATAATCGGTCAATATAATAATATATTTTATGGATACATAACGCGCCGATTCGATTCTTAGCTGAGCGAATTACGTATTTTATAAATACGAGTTTAATAATTGAAATTGAATTAGTTTTCTCAAATTTAATTCAATTAATTAACTCGTATTCTGTTATACTAATTGGATTCAGTGAGTTGCGTTATGAACGTTTTCAAATCGTGTATTAGATTTCGATTAAAACTCTAAATGTATTTGGAAGCCTATGGGTCATATTATTATATTAATTTTATTAAAGGAGAAATGAGAGGTTTTTGGGGTTATATTTTTAATAATACTGTATACACAAGAAATAAATAATAAAACTTATTTATTGTTATTGTAAAATATGTTTTTTCTTAGTTTAAACTTATGAAATTTATGTTTTGTATATATTAAATTTGAAAAGTCGACGTGGTTTAGTTTTGCGAGAGCTGTTGGATACCAATGCATTGTCATTGTTGGTGTCAGGGGCAGCTTGTTTGCCGGTGTTTGTGAAGAGACTGTAGTGTATCTCCTGTGTTACTTGTATAGTTTTTTTTGTACTACCCTGTATAGGCAGATGAGAAAACGGTCCACCTGATGGTGAGTGGTTACCGTCGCCCATGGACATCAGCAATGCCAAGGGCAGAGTCAAGCCGCTACCTACCGTTAAACACTCTCCACAAGCCTCATTTGAAGAAGGACATGTTAAATCATGGAAACCTGACTACGCCAAATACACGAATTCCCCCCCCCCCCCATTATTTGAAGCGTATTGGTCCTGTTTCGTTTTATATTCTTCATAATTACAGTTGCTTCAAATAATTATTTAAATAAAAACACAATATTGGCTTTATAGACTCTTATATTTTAAGATAACGTTAGAAGAACTAAACTTGACTTGTAAATAGTATATTTTGGTCTATAATCGAATATCAGTTGTCATGTCATTAACAACAGTCCGCAGAACGAGACGCCCATAGGCTGAGGCTTGGTACTTGTCAGACCGGTCGACTTTAGTATCAATATGACGTGATTGCGTCCATGAATGCTCACAACAGCTCATCGGCGTACCGACAGTGTTAATAACACTGGGGTAGGTAGCATCTGAGCCGTTTACTGTCAGCGCAACGTATCGATACATTTATTATAAAAGTTTAATTGTATGATTATTGGAATTATTACATGTGTATTTTAATCTCAAATCGATATGTTGAATTTAGTTTTTTTGTTTTGTTTGGAAAATAATATACTCAAAATTGTATTGGATATTACTTATAGGGACTTTAAAAGAATAAAATTTGTAAAGTTTTATAAATGTGTTTTTCTTATTAATTTATGTTATTTTTTTATTGATTTCCTGGGTGTACGAGCTCACAGCCCACCTGGTGTTAAGTGGTTACTTGTACCCATAGACATCTACAACGTAATGCGCCACCCACCTTGAGATATAAGTTCTAAGTTCTCAGTATAGTTACAACGGCTGCCCCACCCTTCAAACCGAAACACATTACTGCTTCACGGCAGAAATAGGCAGGGTGGTGGTACCTACCCGCGCGGACTCACAAGAGGTACTACCACCAGTAATTACGCAAGTTATAATTTTGCGGGTTTGATTTTTATTACACGATGTTATTCCTTCACCGTGGAAGTCAATCGTGAACATTTGTCGAGTACGTATTTCATTAGAAAAATTAGGACCCGCCTAAGATTCGAACACCGGTGCATCGCTCAATACGAATTCACCGGATGTCTTATCCTTTTAGGCCTTTAGGCCACGACGACTATAGAAGACATCCATCCAGAGGTAGCCATCTTACAACATAAAGTATACGACGATATTTTTGGGGCTCTACCGCACGAAACTAGTCTCCTGCACTCTCGCACCGACGTCTGATCTCCGTCCGAAGTCAGAACCCGGTCAGAGTAGGGGGGTTCCTACGGTCAACACAACAACCAGTATTACTCGAGTAGAAACAAGTCCCTGATCGTGAGTAAACCCCAGAGCGCAGTGTTAACCCTCGGACAGTGGTTCCGAAAATGGCGCATAGACATCAACCCAGCGAAAAGTACAGCAGTGTTATTTCAAAGAGGAAACTTAACGCTTATTCCCTCCCGCATTATGAGGAGAAATATCACACCCCTGATCACCCTCTTCGGCCAACGTATACCCTGAGCTATGAAGGTCAAGTACCTAGGAGTCACCCTGGATGCTTCCGTGACATTCCGCCCGCATATAAAAACAGTCCGTGACCGTGCCGCGTGACATACGCGAGTGTGGCGTTCGCTCACGCGGCCCGCACACACATAGACACCCTCCAATCCCTACAATTCCGCTTTTGCAGGTTAGCCGTCGGAGCTCCGTGGTTCGTGAGGAACGTTGATCTACACAACGACCTAGGCCTCGAATCAATCCGGAAATACCTACATGAAGTCAGCGTCAGAACGGTACTTCGATAAGGCTATGCGTCACGATAATCGCCTTATCGTTGCCGCCGCTGACTACTCCCCGAATCCTGATCACGCAGGAGCCATTCACCGTCGACGCTCTAGACACGTCCTTACAGATCCATCAGATCCAATAACCTTTGCATTAGACGCTTTTAGTTCTAACACTAGGAGCAGGTTACCTCGGTAACCGTACTCGTCGAACTCGACAAAGAGTTCGACGTGCAACCTAACCCATGAATCAGCCCGCTGAGTTTCTAGCTGGATCTTTTCAACGGGTCACGATTCCGAACCGGTAGTAGATTCATTCGCGAAGCAGCTACTCTTGAGTTGTTAGGTCTTCTTTGGAGGCGCTCGGGCATCCTAAATGAAAACACTATAGGTACATTCCGGCTTGAGAGCCAAATGGGACGGACTCCCTGTTGTAGTTGTTATTCCCTTGAAATTCAATAAAAAAAATTGTTTGGAAAAGCAAGTCTTAATTACTGTCGAATTGTATATTCGTCAATATCAATAAATTGAAGATACATTAGGAGTTACCGCTGCCATATGCGTGAGAGAAAGGGACGCCAGACAGACTGGCGGCGTAACGCGTTACGTAACGAAGCGGTTTACGCTTCCGTAACAAATTAGCACTTAAAACAACATTGAGTCGTCGTGTTATTCCGCCGAGACAAATTCCACCGACACCTCATTCCTCCAATCGTATATCAATAAAAGACTAATTAAAAAAGTTCATAAATTTATTAATAATACAAACACTAGATGATATTCATATTTTGGACGGATTCATTAATAATATTGTTACATTTATTGGACTTAAACTAAAAACACTTCGATTACCGAACACCAAACATAACCATCCAGAAGGAGCTATTGTGACATCTCAATAATCTATAATATATAAAATTCTCGTGTCGCGGTGTTTGTTCCTAACTCCTTCGAAATTTCTCAACCGATTCTCATGAAATTTTGTGTGCACATCGGGTAGCTCTGACAATTTTTCATACCCTTATAATATAGTAAGGGTGACCTACCAAAAAAAAAATCCTAGAAATAATGTATGTGGCAAAACAATGCTTGTCGGGTCAGCTAGTAATTAATAAATATCTTTTTCGGAGTCGTATATTTCGCTTCGTTAGCTTCAAACTAGACCTGACGTCACATGTTCCTATAGCCTTCTCTATCTGACACCGATTGAATTATTAACTGTATTAATGTTCTTGTGCTTATTTTTCAAACAAGAAAAAATTTTGATTGTCAATTTTATAATATCAAATGGACGTTATTTACAACTTGTGGGTGGTAGACTACAAACTGTTATATCAGTAGCATTTTTTTTGCATGCAGTACGCGCCGTGTGCGACTAAAGACAGCAATAGTTTAGAGTGAGAGCGCATGATGGCCGCCGCCGTTTTAGATTCGTTTGTTTATTGGCGCGTCTTATAGTATAGTTACAATTGAATTGAAGTCGCTTAATTTTTTTTTAAATGACTTGCACCTTGAACTACTTATAAACAAAAATGTATTCTAACAGTTTGTAAAATTGAACAGTCTCTTTTCGATGCCTCCAATGAACACTACGCTAACTCCAAATTCGTAGGCTTACAGGAGGAGCATTTAAACGAAAAAAGTTGATAAAATCTTTATTATTGCAGATATATTTATGGTTTTTTCTTGTGTAACTAGCTGATTTACTCTTGCTTCGAACCCCATCAATAATGATTAATTGTAATACTTTTAAAATAGTGAAGCGATTTGCGTGAAAAACGAAAACTTCAAAATTTTGAGTCAGAGTAGTGTTTCATTGGAGGCATCGTTTTAGTCTAGAAAAGGATAAAGTACTCTTCCCGTCTCTTTTAAATTAACCGCATACTTTAAGCATTAAAATTGAAAAGTTCAAAAAAAAATACAATACTTCAATTACATTTTTGGCGCTTATCAAAGAAAAAGAAAAAAAGGCTTTCGGATTAAATCACTTCAATTTTAAAGGTGCAATATTTCTAAGTTAATTCTAAAATAACATACAATAAACTAAGTGCCAATTAATTACTGACGTATTGCAATTATGACTTTTAAAAAGTCATCGACGTGAACACACTCAAAAGCTCAATGTACAAAGAGCGAATAAAGTTCATATTTTCTTCATCATATAATTAATATAGGTTAAAATTAAAGTTAGAAAAATAAAAACTACCCTACATTTGAAACATTAAAAAATATATCTCTAAATTGTTATTTCTTTTTATAAAAAACAATTAAATGCAATATCAATAACATTCAATAGACCACAAGTAAATAATCAAAATTCCACACAATAAAAACAACAAAAAATCTCACAGAGCTTAGAATCGTCGTTATAAAGTCGTCGTGGCCTAAAGGATAAGACGAATAAGAACTACCGACATAAAATCGTAAAAGTGATTTTTCGTAAGAGTGTGTGCAACTGACTTAAGCTAAAAAAAATACTACAGTGTACGTTTCTTTAAATATCACTACGATATTATTTAAATCAACTTCGATTTGTCGTGACAATAAAAAACATTAATCTATCGAATATCAAAAATAAAGAGTCCCTTAAATACTTAAACTTAATATGCGTCGATAAAAAAAAATTACTTAAAATAAATCTAGTTAAAGTAGGACGGAAGATACATAAAACCAATAAGGGCATATTTAAAAATAATAATAAAAAAAAACTGTAATATTTCAGTTCTGCATATTCAGATAAAATTATCAGTACGACATTTCAAAGTTCGCACATTTAAATTTATCGCGTGTGAAAAACTGAAGTTCTTATAAATGACTGTGTGGACGAGCTCACGGCCACCCTAATGATAAGTTGTCACCGGAGCCCATGGACATCAACAACGCAAACGCCACCACCCAACTACAGACATGAGTTCTAAGGCCTCAGTTTAGTTACAACGGCTGCCCCGCCCTTCGGACCGAAACGCATTACTACTTCACGGCAGAAACGGCCCCATATTTGGGTTGCTATGAGACTAATTCACCGGGCAAATATCTGGGGAGTTGTGCCGCGGCGACATTTAACACGGCTGGGGCAGAAAACCGCGTTACATTTGTTGCTCTTGTAAACCACGCAATGTAACAACAATAAAAGATAATTGGACTCGCTAGGTCAATGACCCTTCGACACAGCAGGTCAATGGAACACAAAACAGTATCGACAGTCTATCCGCGACCGTGGTGCTTGTAGCATTTATATATTATAATCGTGGTCAAAATATCTTAAATACTAATCTTCATAATAAAGTTTCAAGTTAATTTAATATAACCATGTGCGAACCTCTACATTACAAACAAACAATTCTTAGATATAAAATATGGAGGGTAGTACTAAGGAGCAGCATCTCAGTGTATTAGGACTTTTTGGCGGGAACGCGAGGAGTGAAGTTGTGTGATTTATTTTATTTTGTCTATTTAGTGTTTCTTCAGGTTTAAATGTGCAATAACGGTGGTTTATTAACTGTTTAATATAACTGTGAAAGTGCACAAATTTGAGAAAATAAAACAAAGTCGCTGGACGTAAATTCTCGGGATCCTCCAAAAAGTCCACTGAAAAAACCTCAGTAAATGACCACCGTTTTACTGAGATTATATTTCATCCCATATCATCTCATCTCAATTCATTTAATTTCATCCCAGTTGGTTAATGTCTCAAATTCATTCATCACTCATTTTTCATAAAAATAAGAATATAAATTAAAATAAGACATGACTTAAAGGTCTTAGTTACCAGATCATAAAATCCCTTTAAAAATCAGTGTATTAAAGTGTCCGCTGAAAGGGGGGTAATTAAGGTGGCGCCACTGTAGCAAGAGGAAAGATTTTATTAAAAACAGCGCCATAAACTACTACACTTCGCTCTGTTCAAAACTGCTATATTCATATAATTTCCACCTCCTACACTAGCTTTATGTCGGTGAGTCTTCCAACAACTTGCTGTTTACAGGCGGACACTTTATCAACTTGTCCTCTATACAAGACGGTGCTTCTTACTTCTACCCTCCATAATACAAAATTACACACTTAAGAAGTTGTAGTCATCAAAAAAATCGATTAATAAAATCGATTTTGAAAAACGTCAGATCCTTACTGAAGTCAATGTATAGCGCGTGAATACATTACGTAGTTGTTACGGTGGAATTGATAAAAAAAAAAGATATCATACAGGGGTTTCGAGACTTTCATTAAGTGGCACACACTCAGGAATCGAACCCTGCGCCTCGTGGCATCATATCTGCGAAGCCGGCATCGTGGATACCGTGCTGTGGGGGGTCGTCGGTCGCGACCCAGCTATGGACGCATTCAACGACGCCATTGTTCCCATCTGAGAAAGAAATACTGAATTTAGCTAACAAAGAAATATTCTTTTTTTATTGCTTATATGGTTGGACGAGCTCACAGCCTGGTGTTAAGTGGGTACTGGAGCCACTGGTTACTGCCTAAATGCGCCACCCACCTTGAGATATAAGTTCTTAGGTCTCAAGTATAGTTACAACAACTGCCCCACCCTTCAAATCGAAACGCATTACTGCTTTACGGAAGAAATAGGCAGGGCGGTGGTACCTACCCGTGCGGACTCACAAGAGGTCCTACCATTAGTAATTACGCAAATTAAAATTTGCAAGATTGATTTTTATTACACGATGTTATTCCTTCACCGGGGAAGTCAATCGTGAACATTTGTCAATGGGTGGACGAGCTCACAGCCCACCTGTTGTTAAGTGGTTACTGGAGCCCATAGACATCTACAACGTAAGTGCGCCACCCACCTTGAGATATAAGTTGTAAGGTCTCAGTATAGTTACAACGGCTGCCCCACCCTTCAAACCGAAACGCATTACTGCTTCACGGCAGAAACAGGCAGGGCGGTGGTACCTACCCGTGCGGACTCACAAGAGGTCCTACCACCCGTAATTACGCAAATTATAATTTTGCGGGTTTCAATTTTATTACACGATGTTATTCCTTCACCGTGGAAGTCAATCGTGAACATTTGCCGAGTACATATTTCATTAGAAAAATTGGTACCCGCCTGAGATTCGAACACCGGCGCATCGCTCAACACGAATGCACCGGACGTCTTATCCCTTAGGCCACGACGACTTCAAAAGCGATCACCGCTTACCCTCAGATGCGCCAAATCCTCGAGCTTCGTCAGATCGGCCAGTTCCAGATACAGGCTGTACACCAGCAGCCAACCGTAGACGCCACCCACGCAGAACACTATCCATATTAAGCACATCATGATGTTGTAAGCGAATATCATGTCGTTCACAATCGAAGCGAAAATAAACGCGAAGAAACGGAAAATTATGAAAACTCCGAAGGCGTACAGCCAGGGAACCGTTCGCTTTTCGTATTCCTGAAAAAAAAAAATTTTGTCTATTGCATAGTGTACCTATAACTAACAGCGTTATCTGTTAAGGTTTTTTTATAAAGACGTTATTAATCCTTATCCAAATAAATATGTTATTCTTACTAGTATTTCATTTAAAAGAAATTTGCCCTTTACATATTTTGATTTCAATGAGTATTTTAAAAGAAGATATCGCAGTTTTAAAATAACATCGCAGCAAATTAGGGCTTCGGTTTTATTTGGCTTTGGTCAGGCTTCGGCTCTTAGTCGCCTTCTACGACACCCATGAGCTAAGTTTGACTTGGGAGTATTCATAGGCGCCCATCACACGCAATTGCGATTGCATGCAGCAGAGATGCGAATGTTGCGATGGATGTGTGGAGTAACGAGAATGGATAGAATGCGGAATGAATATGTTAGAGGAAGTCTGAAAGTGGCTCCTGTGACGAAGAAGCTGAGAAGTGCGCTTATGGGATGGTATGGACGTGTTACGAGACGAAAAGAAAAAGAGATTGGTAAGAGAATGTTAACTATGAATGTGGAAGGACATAGAGGAAGAGGTAGACCTAAGAAGAAATGGATGGATTGCGTGAAAGACGATATGTGTAAGAGGGGAGTGAGCGAAGAAATGGTATATGATAGAAGAGTATGGAAGGAGAAAACATGTTGCGCCGCCCCAGGTGACTGGGAGAAGGGACTGGAAGAATGATGATTTAACATTAAAATTACATTACCTTCCTTAAAGCGTTGATTAATATTATGCTCGTTATCAACACGGCGATGGAACCCAACCATGAGAAAAGCGAAAATATTATCAAAACATTGCGTACTGAAAAAGAAAAATAAATATATAATAAACCTTTTCTCATACAATTCCATCTATATTATTTTAAAACGATTATAATTTAAGAATGCAATTTTTAATGCTTTTTAATCCTACCTATGTTGATAGCATGGAGAAGCTATGTCCGCATAACTCTATCAAGAAGGTGGTCTCACGGTGCTCAAACCTGACGATGTTGCTAACACTAACCCTAGCAAGAGCAGTGCTTTGCAGAATCTACCACCGGATCGGAAAGGCGATCAACTGAGAAGATCCGGCGAGAAACTCAGTGGACTGTGTCTGGGTTAATTTATTCGCCGAGCCCTTCGTCGCAAGCGACAGGTTCGACGAGGACGATGGCCGTAGAATGCAAAGATAGTCTTATTTAAATGTTGTTAAACATATCTATAATCATTTTCATTTTTAATATAAATATTTATTTTATTTCAGTAATTAATTAATATTTTTTAGGGTACACTGTTTCCCCTTAACATATTATGCAATCTATCTATGAAGACAATACAATAACCTCTTTGTGTACTACATAAGTACATAATATACTACTAGTAAATTTAGAGATACTAGTGATCGCCGGTTGTTCGAAATTCGACCATAATTATATTCAATTATAAGTTTGAAATTTATGATGGTTCTATAGACACATTTCTTTTATTCTATTATATACACAATAATTGTTCTACAATCACAGATTTCGCCACTGCAAATAATACATATTAAATGCAAACAATATTAAACTATTCTTAATTTGACCATAGATTGTAACAATAAACAAAAGAGTATAAATGTGTGTGTTAGTGTGTGTATTGTTTTTTTTATTGATTTAATGTATTTTTTATGGATAATAAAAAAAATATATAAGCATTTTGCATTCCTTCTCTATATTCTCTGTAAGTATGAGAAATTTAATTTTCCTCCATCCACGCAATTTTCATAAAAAGGGTACAACGTTTTTGCTCCACATATTAATATATAAACAGTATACATTCATCTAAATAAATACTGCAAGAAAACTGTAAACAACTTTAAGGATTACATTAAAAACTAATAGTGGTGGTGATTAGATATTATACGATGTGTAACCACAAGTACAATCAAAGTCAGTAATATTTAACTCACCTGGGGGGCTTCCAACGTAGACAAATTCATAACTGACAACGTAGAAACCAGTATGATGGGATCCAGGCATCGCCATGTAAAGGCAGTACAAGTCGAAAACACTTTGTGCAAATGTGAAAATTGACATGAACTGAAATAAATTATAATATGAAATTGAGCATTTTTTTTTTTTTTTTTTTTTTTTATTGCCTTTGTAGTCAGACGGGCATACGGCCCACCTGATGGTGAGTGGTTACCGTCGCCCATGGACTTCAGCAATGCCAGGGGCAGAGCCAAGCCGCTGCCTACCGCTTAATACTCTCCACAAGCCTCGTTTGAAGAAGGACATGTCATAGCGCTCGGACTATGACATTGGCGACGAGCATTGGCAATAGCAGCTTTATCTACACTAGACATTAGTTTATGTTGTGATGTCATATTGTTTATTTTATTTCCTCAATGTGTAGAATATCTTGTTTGGAAATCGAAGTTTGAGTCCAAAAAGCCCAGTGTTAAACCCATATTTTCATAAAAATTGGCACCTGCCTACAGGATTTGCACTCAAGTACACATAATGCTTGGAATGTTCCCAGGGATCTTTTCTTTAGGTCACAATACAATTTTTTTAAGGAATAAATGTGATTGTATTGACTAACGAAACAAATGGCCATTAAAACAATCCATGTGTCGGCAAAAAATTATAAAAGTACATATTACGTTTCAGACATATAGAAAAACAAGTATAGTAATCATTATTCAATATTACTCATAGCCCATCTAGTATTAAGTGGTTACTGAAGTCTATGGACATTACCATGTAATTGCTGTCATCATCCACCTTGATACTTCAGGTTTATGTCTCAATCGTTTAGTAATTACACATATTAGAATACTTGCAGGTTTAGATTTTTAATACACAATCTTATTCCTATATTGTAGTAGTCATTTATGAACTTGCTTATTAAGTAAGTTAAATACTTATTTCTATATAACTACTATATAAAAAAACAGTAATTCTCTACAGGATTTGAAGAGTCTCATAGTCACATCACTGGATATAAGCACACCAGATGTCTTTTAGGCCACAACCATTACAAAAAACTTTTATAGAAGGGTTCCAGAATAATCTAGTGGCAAGGATACTGTTCCACCAGTGGCCCGAGATACTCATTGTCAAACATACCAAAGAAAGAAATGCGGTGAGCAATGATCCTCTCTGCAGGTCCAAAATGACTGCATCATGCAATATTGGCTTCTGGTACCATGGAACTCGTAGTGACCTCACCGACTTTGACGAGCGTAGATTTGTTGATGACCTGAAAGAATAATTATGGTTTTTCGTATGCGAATTTCCAATACTGAGATGGTGTCTGTCATATTGGTGGTGATTGATAATGATTGCAAAATACTTTAGAATTTTAGCAAATCTATCGGGTTTTGCAATAAAATACAAACATAAATAACACTAAATAAACAGAGAATACAGCCGTAAGGTTTGCTAAAATTTTGAACTGGTATGGACAAGATTTTTTAATACTACGAAGTATCGGTATGAAAATGACTTAAATAAACTATTTCAACTTACTTCCCTGTGTAATGAGAATACACAGACGGTGTAGAACGATAAGTGGTCGGTGTTTTTCGACCGTACATTTTTGAATTCGTTTTATTAGTGTCGAAGCTGTAACACCATTAAATCTTTAATTACGCAGCCCTTCTCGTATAAAGCACATTCAAAATTCTTATTTATACGCAACCAGGCTATTTTAAGTTTAAATGTACATAGTCTTATGGTAATAAATGCATTTGATTCAAAAGGCCACGCCTGTAAACAGCTTCTTCCGAACAACTTTGTTAGGATAGGAATCCGAAATGTCAATTTCTTAACGTTATTTGGACAAATGAAATAGTACATACATTTTGACATTTGACGTCTCACACATTTGCATTTTTTTGTTCTTTTCATTTGTCTTTCTTATATTTTGATACGTTTCTAGAGACTGTTTTGCGGAATTTATTGTTATGGTTCTCTTTAACACAGGAAATATTTTCCGTCGAGTGTCTTTGAAAGATTGAAGCTAAATATGTTACATTATGAATTACTAGACGAAGTTCTAAATGTAAGTGTATTATTACCATAGTGGTGAAGGCTTTTAGGTTTAATTTCTAATTTATCTTAATTCATTTCTTAGATCTTCAGTTCCTGTTGTACCCCAAACCATCTATCATTTCATCACAAGGCTTAGTTATTAAATTAAATAAAAGCATAACGTCAAATAATATAACGCTGAACAGAAGATACTCACTAAATTCGGGACCTTAAAGTATTGTCGCTTTAAACAAAAGAGTAAAATCATAAAACTATTCTAATCTTTGACAAACAAATGTATAAAACACTGTCGATTTTTCAGTGTCTATCATAGATTATACACTTAATATATTTGAGATAGATGCGCAACTCTCATTTTTATTTTTGCTTTAGTTAGAGCCCAGGACAGCAGGCGTCGCTGCTGTCGATTATTAATCTCCCTACCCCCCACCAGGTGGCTTTTTTAGTAATTTTAATATTTTTTATAATTAACTCTCTTTATGAAAAAATCTTATCGTTTAGAATCGCTGAAATTCCCGGTAGTACTTATGAAATATTAAAGAACGTTTGATTGTGTTCAGCATTCTAATCGATAAGACCTTTTCATACAGAGAGAAAACAGTTTTTTTAAATAAAAAGCTGTAATTCTCTGTAAGCTATTTAATTTCCCTATATTACAAACAATTTACTGTTAAAAGATAGTATGAACGTACAATTGTATAAAATTTCGAATAACAATAACTCCTCTAGATTAATCCTACTAGAGTACTTATTAACATTAAATCGAAAGTTATCTAAAAGTTAATTAAGTCTAGATAATCAAATCATTCAATGTCACTTAAGTCATTTGTGCGAAATATAAACATGTCAGCTTTCCATTACAAACATAGTAGACAATTTGAATTAAATTTAATAAATTTGTTTCTTAACTATAGCAGTTCTTGCTTAAAGTTGATCGTGACAGATCATGACCTTGTATGAAAATATTACATCTATAAACACTACCTATGCTTCGTCATACAATAATTGTCATTTATACTAGCATTGTAGAGATAATACACACACTAAAGTGAATACTAAATTATTCTTAGCATTCTTATAAACATTTAGAAATTTAAGAAACGATTAACCCACAATCATGTTCATAACATGTGACATTTTGTTCTGCACAAACGTTTTATTACATGATTTGAAAAACAAAAAATGTTTAAAAAATGTAATGATGATTTAAAGTACTCTTAAATATTGATAGTTTGTACTTAATGACGCTTATAGTAATCTTAGACATGATTACATTAGTTATACTTTTATTCCCTATCTAAATTATTTCTATTCTGACGTTTCTGATGCTTTAGCTTTGGTAATACTAGATGAAACAAACAGCAGATTGAAAGAAAATCATCTTAAAGTTAATTACATTCATTACAAACCAATAGTTTACATTTTGTTAAAAAAGAAACTGGTGTTCGTTACATGCAAATGAATTATAAACATACACATGCAAACATAAAACGTAAATTTATCTTTTAATCCAAATTAAATGTACACTAATATTACATCTAAATAATAGAAAGGGTTTCGAAAATTTTTATTGCACTCAACAGCAGACGAGCACGCAACCCGGCCTGTGATAAGTGGTCACCAGTGCTTATAAACTTCAGCAGTGCCATAGGGGTTGCTGTCTATCACTTAAGTTTTAATAAATTATTAATATACTCAGTCACAAGCATATTGATTTCACATAATGAAAATGTAAGAAACATAATCATGTTTGGGCATTTTCATTTATATCTGCTCATACAGAAAACACAACTTAGCAAATATATTCCACAGTAAATCTAAATAATTGCAAATAATGCTTTTAAAGACCGTTGACTTTTGATCATTAATTAAAATCATCTTCTCGTAGAATTTACAAAAGGTTATTTACAAAAATTTATATCAGTATTTTCATATATTACTAACTTACTAATTACAACTATTCAAACGTAATACTATAACTATAAGAACTAAACAACCTATTTTAAAACAAAATTGGCATCAATTTAGTTCTTATGAACTATTTCAATTATTAATTTATCAATTATAAACATATTTAAAAAAAATTAAGATCCCTTGAGAGTTCACGTTCCTTGCTGAATCAGTTTCTCTTCTGAAACGGAGAAACAAAGTATCTTAAGTATGTAACAAATATTGAAAAAATACGACCATGAAAAATTTAGTGTTAATGTAATCTTACTTACAAATTAATATATTACATAACACGTTCTGGTTCAAATATAGTGCATCAATATTTTCATGTTTCAGACATTTTAGTGCTCCTTATAATTTTTCCATAAAATTTTGTCATTATCAAACCTTTGTCTACAAAAATAAAAACATTATTTTATATTGGGTAGAAGGATGAACGTGGTCACAGGCCACTTGGTGTAACTTAGTTATCAAACACCAGGAAACAAAACGTGAATGCCATCATCTAACTTTGGATGTGAGATCAATTGTGCTGTATTTTATTTAAACAGGAAAGCATGACTGATTGATCATTCCAAAAAACTAGTTCGGGCCCACTTGACAATAAGCATATAATACGCTGAGTTGCAAAACATAAATACTTCCACCCACTCGAGACAATTTTATTATCTGAGGTGTGTGTGTGATAGTACGAGACTTAATACCGACTGTTTTGATCAAAACTTAACATATATGATAGCTAGGCAGCAGAAATAGGAAGGACCATTAGTTGGTGCTAATTCATTTAATTATATTATGAATAATAATTATGTTAGCAAATAATATACCGGGAAAATAGTGTAAACTCACCGTTATCAAGGCATCCGAAATAGCATTTCATTTTCGATCTTCGAGGCATGCTGATTTTTAATAATAAACATTCTGTAAGAAATGAAAATAGTTACACAGGCTTACGAAACGCTAACGAAGAAAAAAGTATTGGAGCCAAGTTATGTCTAAAGAGAATTCAAAACAGAATTTCTCAATGTCTAATCGTCTAATATTCTCATAAAGCTAAAAGTTGCTCTAAATTAATACTACAACGTAAAATAACTCACACCAAGACCAAAAAAAAACGATTTAAAAAATTAAATCGTTACGACATTTTGAAAACTTTTTTTTTTTTTTTGAGATTGTTTTACGGCCCTGGAATTTTGAAAACTTCAAAGCAGTGTTTCCACTTACGTTTTTTTTAACACATTTTACCCTAGTTTCTTTTGAATTTACCCTAAAATTTCCTAGACAACTTTCATAAATCCTTTATATGAGTCGACTATTATCAAAGCCGGCAATCTGACTTTTGGACAATGATTGGTAAATCAGAAAAACGAATTATTGACTTTATATTCCATTGGCAGTCACAAAACTCTTCGGAACGACATCTTAGATAAATAACAGGTTAACTATTAACCTTTATTTAATGCAGGTTTTGAACCGTATTCTTTGAAGGAGACGATTATATTCAAATAAATCTGTATTGACATATCAATAAATTTTTTTTGTCCAAATGCACAGATTGCCACCTTTGATAATAGACGACTCATATAGAAAGCGTAAATAAAATACAGAAAATAAACCACAGCATATTATTTAATGTAGGTATATATAATATAAACGCCCCCAGAAGATCATAGATCTATAGGATTAGAATTTTCAAGGAAGTCGACGCATTGCTTTTATATTCTTTTGCTGCACAACCTAACACTGTTCGGTTCTAAAATTGAGCAATTGTTTGCTGGCAAAGTTGGGAACTTTCTATGAAGCAAGCCGTTCAGGGTTTCATTAGAAAGCCTGTTTCTTTTGTCAGTTTTTAAATTTGAGAACACTGAATAATCTTTCCACCTCAGTCTTTGAAGAAGGAACTGCTAGCAAAAGTGAAATGACAATTACAAGGTTTTCGTAAATGAAATTACCATGATAATCTTTCATGGTACATGAAGTACCTGTATATTACAATACAAGTAAGTTCTGGTGACATCAACGAAAATAGGTAAATAAAAATTTGGCGGATTATACTTATTGGGATTCTGGGGAATCCCTAAGAAAAAGCAGTGGCTTAATCTATGATTTACTTTACTAGAGGGTTACTGTTGAATCAAACCTTTATAGTTTTTATACACAACTCTGTTTTATTCTTTTACTTGTCAACTCGACTTAATGTCATTCTCTCTCCATAAAATAAAATGTTCATTGTTTTACTTTAATTATCGTTTATTTTAAAATTCACAACAGTTACTAGTATAGGCTTTGCTTTTTACCCCGAAATATCCTAAATCCTGGTATTTTTTAAATTGTCTTTATCATCCAAAATATCAGCTATTTTTCCCTAAAAAAGGGAGAATTCCCTAAAAGTGGAAGCACTGCTTCAAAGTACGCTACATTTTTTATTGAGTCAGAACTCATATCTGCCATCTAGTGAGTTTATTAGATCATTAATGCCTAAAAGTTACAAAAATGACGTCGCCACAGGAGTAAGATGACGCTAGTTGTATGTTATTTTCCTTTGTATGGGAGTTGCACCCCCCTGGTGTCTATTTCAAAACACACTACAAGTACACGATTCGGTGGCAATGTCAAAAGTCAAAATCGAAACAATTTCAGGTGCTTAAATTTACGATAAATATACATTTAGAAATGGAGGATACAACAACACAGCAGAAAAATAAGACGACTATAGTAAAAGATGAAATCGACGGAAAGTATTACGACGCGATCAGCTATAAAACCCACGACGGCTTATGTTGTACGTGAGCAAATATTTGTTTCAATCAAAAATCTTAATTAGTTGACGATTCTATTTTGCTGGCTCAGGTACTGTTAAAGTCCTTAATATTCTTCATCCGATCGATCATCAATATCCTTTAAATGTAAATAATCTCACATTAATATTAGCTGTGAAACATCCCGTATTCAACACACATCTCCACAATACCAAACCATACCATATATGCGTACCGTATCGTGCCGTACCGTGCCGTGCCGTGCCACGTCGTACCGTGCCGTACCGTTCCGTTCCGTACCGTACTGCTCCGTACAGTACCGCACCGTAATAAGCTCGACCATTTTTTTTTTTTTTTTTCCTACCTATGCTGATAGCCCTAGCGGCTATGTCAGCGTAACCCTAACTTTAGTAGGTGAGCTCACGGGGCTCAAACCTGACGATGTTGCTAACACGAACCCTAGCAAGAGCCGTGCTTCGCAGAATCTACCGCCGGATCGGAAACGCGACCTACTGAGAAGATCCGGCGAGAAACTCAGTGGGCTGTGTCTGAGAGTTAATTTACTCGTCGAGCCCTTCGTCGCAAGCGACGAGCTCGACGAGAACGGTGACCGGTGCTTGAAGTACCTAAAAGCACCGTTAGTGGATCAGGAGGATCCGAGATGACGTGTTTTGGGCGACGTCGACTGCTTTCCATTCTGTCCGCAGGATCGGGAATGTAGTTACCGGCGGCCACGATGAGAGGGTTCTCGTGTCGTGCCGCTTTATCGAAGTGGAGCTCGATCAACAAAGCGCCCGTATTTAAATGTGTACCGCCCGTATTTTAGGTGTCTGTCACAAAACTCCGCTGCAAACGAGAATCTACCACAGCCATTTATTTTGCACCGAATGTTTTCATAAGTACATATGGACAGCACCGAAAAGAGACTGTTCGGGAGACGTGGATAAGCCACAGGGAAATAATTGAAGCAAATCGAGAAGTAAACTGTTCCACTTAAAAACAATTTGTGAAAAAGTTGCAAATTCTCTTGTGTGGGCTTAAATAAAATTTCATGTGTAATTTCGTTCATAAAATTGACTTTAATTCGTTTTATTTGGGCTTTTACTAATTGAAGATTCCATTTTATACAAAAAAAATGTTGTGTAATGAATGAATTCTTGGGTGAAATAATTTGTATTAATTAACTATCTATTTAGTGAAATACGTACTTAACAAATGTTCACGATTGACTTCCACGGTGGAGGAATAGCATCGTGTAATAAAAATCAAACCCGCAAAATTCTAATTTGCGAAATTACAGGACGTCTTGTGAGTACGCACTGGTAGGTTCCACCACCCTGCCTATTTCTGCCGTGAAGCATTAATGCTTTTCGATTTCAAGGGTGGGGCAGCCGATTTACTGTAAAAACAGACCTTAGAACTCATGTCTGAAGGTGGGTGGCGGAATTTACGTTGTATCTATGGGCTCCGGTAACCACTTAACATCAGGTGGGCTGAGAGCTCGTCCAGACATCTAAGCAAAAAGAGAAATGGTGGCATTTTAGAACCGCAGCTCAACGCAGTATGGTCAATGTTTATGATTATTATATGTTAATGATTTAATCCAATTAACATCCACAATTATACCAAGCGTTATAATCCAATGTTACCATCGTCAGTGAATTAACACCGGTCCATATACTTTTTCTCTTCCATTCTCTTCTATCAGCCGTCATCCCAACACTTGCTCCTCTCATATCGTCATTCACACACTCCATCCATACAACAACAACAACAACGGTCAAGTTGTAAGTTTAATTGGACAAAGAAAGCAAAATTTTATTACTGTAACAACACATTTAATTTTTAATAACAAGAAACAGCTTTAATTGTAAAACACACAGCCAGTTTGCCACAAACAACTCAAACAATCCGATGTTTTTCCCTTCTGCAAGTCAATCCAGCCGTTTAAAGATTCAGAAATGACATTCCCGTCGAAATCCTTCCATTTCCTTTCGCCCGCGCCGGTCGCTTGCAAGTATTTCGTCAGTTTTTCAATTTTTTCAACTCCACACGTTTCAATCTCTACATTGCTAGATTCCTGGACGTCCGATGTATCGGTGCGATTCTCAAAAGACAGCTCTAAAGTCGAATCATCGGTTCTACAGTCTATGGTCGTTGTAGCTGTGAAAATGTTTAATTCTTACGCACCTATGAAAAAAGAAACGATGTAATGTGGAACAGTAACCTTGCAGGGCTTTTATTATAAGTTAAAAGTGTCGATACTGACTAATACTTACATACTTACTACTTGCATATTTATTAATAATCAAGCTAAATATGTATTTTATTGACAGGAAATTGTGGTGGAAATTTTAAGAGGCTTATGTACAACAATGAACGACTATGGGCTGTTTTTTTTTCTACCTATGCTATCAGCCTTGTGAGGCTATTTCAGCTTCACCCTAACGTATAGGTGAGCTCACTAGCACTGGCCCTAGCAAGAGCAGTGCTTTGCAGAATCTATCACCGGATTGAAAACGCGACCCACTGAGAAGATCAGGAGAGAAACTCAGTGGGCTGTGTCTATGGGTCTATTTACTCGCCGAGCCCTTCGTCGCAAGCGACTGGTTTGGCGAGGACGGTGACCAGGGCTGATAATGAATAACATTAGTATACAAACTTCTTCAAGTTATAATCCATTTAACAATTTATAATAAATTAAAATTTCAATTCAGAATTTCATTAGAAATTTGCGTTTTATGTTTCATTGTATATAGGTTATATTTTACCTATTATCAGCTGTCCCATTATCACATCACAAAACTAGCAAAGGATTTTTTTAAGCAAACTAACATTTCTTTGGTTCGCTATTACCAAACCACTCTTGCGGGCCGGTACCACAGCGACAGAATGGCGGTTGTTGCCCTTGCATAAAAACAAACGGGGCACCATCCTTGCCAGCCATAAATTGCTTCATATTCTCGGCAAATCTGGGGTCCGCGAATTGCTCGAAGCATTGCTTGAAGAATTCATTCGGGTTGTCCTTATGTCGGTGCAAGACGTGGTGTTGGAAGCAAGGCTCGCAGAAGACTTGACCATAGCAGATGTGGATGTTGGACGATGGAACCGTGTGGCAAAAATCTAATAATATATACATATGTTTATTAATGGTTACAAACATCAAAGAGATACAGTGAATTAGGCTATCAAACTAAGTTAACATTTAAAAAACATCAATTTTAATTAAAAATTAGTGAAAAATTTACCTAAAACTAAAAAACGGAGCCTAGACCCGTGTAATCTAATGTTGACAAAATGAATGCTGTTTAAATGATAGACCAAACTAAAAGTAGCATGTGAAAAGTCAAGAGTGATGTTTATAACGGAGACAGTATTAATATAAATATAGTATCTATCGGAAATGGTATCAATCCCCGATAATAGTGACTCATAAAATTAATATTCGCATACTATTGTATTTCTGTTCATGAATTAATGGAAACGATCAACAGTCTAAAAAATGATTCGCAACGTTAGATCCCATAGTCAATAATCCCATTCTCAGGATCGTTTGGAACCTCTCGATCTGCGGAGGGACTTCGGTTCTCTCTGTATTTTGTAGCATATATTTCATGTGGAGTGCTCTGAGCAATTGTTTGAGATCATCCTTACATCTGGTATTTACCATCGGACCACCCGCTACCAAATTATAGTTCATTCTTAATACCTAGAACTACTGCCATCCACAGTCCGCTTCCACAGATCACTTTTGCCACGTACCATGCGCCTTTGGAATGAGCTACCCGCCACGGTTTTTCCCGAGCGCTATGACATGTCCTTTTCAAACGAGGCTTTGGAGAGTACTTAACAGTAGGTAGCGGTTCGGTTCTACCCTTGGCATTGCTGACGTTCATGGACGGCGGTAATCACTAACTAACCATCTGCCTACAAGGCCAATAAAAAACCCTAAGGACGCGCAGTTTCAACTGACAAATGCTTAACATAAATTAAACCAAGCCAGAACATTTCGATATGACGAACTGTAAGAATCTCCTTCTATTAAACTATTAATCTTAATTAAGCTCGACTTACAGCACTTGGCACAGTGACTATGGAAGGCCTGCTTGTCAATTTCAATTTTGTTATTCTCGTTGATCATTTGAAGGCATCGAGAGCAGACGCTGCGTTTAGTATTCCCTTCAGAGGCCTCTGATTTGCTGCTTGCTGATGGAACCAAATACAACTATTAATATGTTTTCATTATGATCCACTGATTTTATCGATAAAACTGCTAAAGGAGATGCTGCAACTGAACTACTGCTCCATCATACGCAGTACGCAGTAGTACGCACAAATTGAATAGTGTCGTGGTATTAGTAGAGATTTAATGAATCCCTAGTATTTTGTGTATCTGCCTGTCAATTTCGTGCACCCGGGCATTATGTAGTACCTGATACCAAACATAATTCTGCTTTAGCGCCCCCCGAAGAATTCCTATCAGCCCACAAAAATTGTGTTATTTAAAAAAGACTACAGTAAATTTAAGAATCACGAAAGTAACTAAAATGAAGTGTAAAATAAATATATGTCGCTTGTTGCTTTCCGAGTGTAAGCTCCTGAGAAATACAGTTTCCAGCTTAAACAGACCTCCAGGATTATCCCCCTCCTGACCATTTTCAAACTTTCCACAAGTCCACTGGGC